>NC_057716.1:17324964-17384964 GCF_004010195.1 Chiloscyllium plagiosum | reverse complement strand
GAGCAAGGTCTCAAAATTTGGAGATTAGTTTGGTTAAAATTATGGTGTTGAAAGTAGAGCTACAGTCCTCATTACCCAGATGTTCCAGGGATGGCTGAAGATCCAGGGAGATGGCATTTGCTGTGGACCTGGCATGAGCGTTGGGTAAATGCAAGGGGTCAAGGCAGACTAGCGGCTAGAGTTGATGTGAGCCATGACTAACCTATCAAAGCACTTCATAATTATGGAGGTTAGAGCCACCAGGTAGTTATTGAGGCATGCTGCATTAGTTTACTTTGGCAGCAGGATAATGGGGATCTTCTTGAAGCAGTTAAGGATTCAGAGAAACCCACAAGACACGGGGAGAATGTGCAAACTCCACACAGACAGTTGCCCGAGGCGGGAATTGAACCCGGGTCCCTGGCGCTGTGAGGTAGCGGTGCTTACCACTGAGCTACCATGCGTTATGCCTGATATCTCTGAACCAAAATCACTAGAAATTATGAAATCTGGTCACTATTTAATTTTTTGTTGATGCCTGATGTCAGAAAATTAGGTCACTATTTTTCCTTTAAGATAGTAATCAGAAATTATAAAATCTGGTCACTATTACATAGCTGTTGTTGGTGCCTGACATCAAACCATGCTTCAAAATTACATCATTGTTAGTTAACAACTTTGGAATTTCAGAGATGCTAGAGAATTACAAGCCTTCTTATGTGCTTTGTTACAATTTAATTTTGCAAATTACACTACTGAAGCACTTTGCACTGTTTTTCTACATTAGAGGTGTAGAAATGTAAGCTGTTGTTACTGTAGAACACTTTAAATGTCTGAATAAAACCACTCCTACATAATTTCTTCATAAGCCAAATGCAAATAATCTCAGGTTTGCTGGGCATAAATATCGGTTGAAAGTACAACAGTGCTTTGACAAATTACATTACATGGAATGACATTTAGAAAAAACTATTTTTCTGGTTCTAGTTTTCTAACAACAAACTAATGAATCCAAAAAGATATTTACATGCAACACTTCAATTATGTTATTTGCAATAGATTTTTTAAAAAACACCAACTATTCTACTGGGATAAATTAAAACAAGCATTGAAAAATCTGAAGCCATTAAGTATCAGCACAACAAAAGCACTGGCTACACCCTGCAGCAAGTTCACATGACAGCACAAGAGCTGCTCAAAGAAATACAAAGGATAAACAATTCAGTCCATATGTCAGACAAATGCAATCCTTTTGTTCGCACACTAGCTAGTTATGTTATGATGAAATCATCCCCCTGATCATATGAAATATGAAATAGGAGACTATACAGTTAATGATGTCACAAAAGATAACTTAATTATTTTCTCCATCACCATTAGAGACACAGATGGTCTCGGTTACTTAAAGTAAAAGACAAAAGCAATTCTTTTAGTTGTTACTGTTACTACTGTTCCAAAAAAAAAGTACACGCAGGAGATGTGGACGTCCACTGGCTATTTATTTGCATATATTACCTATCCTAAATGCCCAGTAACTACTTTGCTATGGGCCCCAAGTCAAATGTAGGCCAAACCAGGCAAGGATGACAGATTCCCTTTCCCAAAAGAATATTAGTGAACCAGACAGGTTATTATGATCATTACACAGTCTAGTTTCAATTCCAGATTTTTATAATTCAAATTTCACTCTCTGACATGGTGAAGTTCAAACTCCGAATGATACCCTGGGGTTCTGGATTACTAGCCCAGTGAAATTACTATTGTGCCAGTTTGTATATGCACGTACAGAATTGACTATGAAAACAGTGAAAAGTTGGTGTTTATTGGGAATGAAATATAAAAATATGGAAATTTCACTGCATCTGTACGCAGCATTAGTGAGAGAACGTCTAGAATACAGTTTTGGTTATTGAAAAATGAAGGGGGAGAATGGCATTAGAAGTTGTTCAAAGAAGACACACAACTTATTCCTGGGATGAAGAGACTTCTTATAGACAAAGGTTGAACAGGTTGGGATTTTACCCATTGGAGATTAAATAATTAATGTTGATCATCTTGAAATGTATAAAATTGAGTGGACGTGACACTGGGAAGCTGTTTCCTCTTGAGAGGGAGGCTAGAATTGGGTGAAATACTTTAAGAAAAATGTTGCCATTAAGACAAAGGTGAGGAGGAATGTTTTCTGAGGGATGTTAATTGGTAGAATTCTCATCCAGAATGCATGGGGGTTGGGTCATTGAATTTATTCAAGGCAGAATTAGACAGATTTTTCCCCAAGGATGTTAGGGATATGGCGGTGGGATCAGCTGCAACCATAATAGATCAGCTATGACTTTTATCAAAATCATGGAACAATCTTAAAAGACCAAAATGGCCTACTCATGCTTCTAAGTTTGGTGTTCCTACGTAAGCCTCCTCTCATCACCAACACCTACAAGCTGTGGTATGGTTGTTATTACATTGTTGTTTATGGGACCTCACACAAGAAAACAAGCAGTCCATCAATTCTGTCATTTGATCTTGCTTACAAGATGCCTTTTTTCCCCCCTCCCTCCATGGATGGGTCTCTGTGATGACAAATTTTTTTCCAAAAACTGTTGCATTTCAAAGCCAATTAATCACCCCATCTGTAGTTTGTTAACAACGAGAAAAGATAAATGATAATGTTCCCTGTCGATGAAACAGAAATATTAATTGCCAACAGTGAAGGGGTTCGGGGGTAACATCAAGGCAACAGCAGGAAATAAGAAGCACAGTTTCTGTCATTGTTTTAATTTAATCATTTGAAAAAAATGTTGTATTTTGAGAGCAACACCTCAGAATGGGACCCAGTAACAAAAGGGAAGGAAAGGAAGAAACAACATTCTCTAACTAGTGAGCAGGAGATGGATTTTAGGCAGAAGCTGAAGACCATCAGGCCCTAAACAGTACTCCCAATTTTCCTATCCCACAAGGAAACCATATAAAAACACTGTCAAGCATTTTATTGTTGTTTTTTTCACTTTGAGTCTTCATTCATGTGCTAATAGCTTCCCACCATGGAGCTAGTATTGTTCACAGCTCCATCGTCCAAAGTTAAAATTGAATTAGTATCATTAATAATGTTCAAAAACAGGAATTTAGAGGCTCTGCCTGCAGCAAATTCCTCACATGACCACCAAAATCTAGGACTGACAGAAATAGGAGCATACTTATCAAAAATAACAAACTAGGATAATAGGACAGTTTGAAGAATTCTATTTACAAGAAGTTAAGGGGTTTGCCTCAGCTCGGGTCCATTTCCACAAGGCTTTTTGAGGAAATTCAGCACTAGAAGGATCAAATGCCAGGATTTTTTTGTTCTCATTTATAGATGAGAATAAATGGCTGCAGTGTGTTATCTGATCTGTTGTTTGTCATATCCTGTATGATTAGGCCAGAAATGTTAGTAACATTTATTTATTCTCTTTCAGCCACCAACATAATAGTTTTTCTTTCCCCAAGCTTTAAATGTTTACTTTAGTTTGGGAAACTAAGTCAGTATGCATGAGCCGGACCAAACAGTCTGTTTTAAAGCTATGAAGCAAAAAAGTGCAGGACAGTAAATCGAGAAAGGAATCCTGGTAACAGGTACACTATGTTTGCAAGCGGATATCAGCGGTGTATAAAAGAAAAATAATGAAAAATATCATTCCACAATATTTATTTGCTACTGCAACTGCACTTCTAAGTATTAATTCTAAAAATACCATTTTGGAAAATATAACATGAACAATTGCGATAATCACCAAACTTTAGTAACTTCCTCAAATTATTTTAAGTATGCCAGTACAAAATGATTTAACAACATTTCCAAGTAATACTAAGCAGTCAGAAGGGAGGCAGCAACAGGATCATATGAAGTCAGGAAAAGAGGCCCAACACTTCAGCCTCTCCATGACAATGACAGATAGCAACCAATTGTGTTCAGTTAGAGGGGAGAGCTAGAGTGGTGTAGATAACAAAACCAAATTCAATCTCAATTCCTGCTTCTGATAATTAGTGATTCCAGCTAAAAGAACAGCACCAAAGGCCAAATTTGGACCATGTCCTGCTTACCAACAATACTGACTAATGTACAATATTTCTGGCTTATTCAAAATCTCAGGATTCAATAGATGTCCACAATAACTTTTACCTTCTATAAACTGAAGTCCATCTAGAACTATTCTATCGTATCTTTACATATACACGAGTCCTGTTCACACATCAGGTTCTGATGATTTTGCCAAACAGAGTCAATTTTCAAATTCTTATCCTTATTTTGGTATTGCTGCAATGTCTCACCCCACCTCCTCTCTATAAAGCTCAGGGATCTGTGCTCCAATTCTAGATTAAGCACCACAATTTTAAATGCTCTGCTTTCCACTGCCTCAACCAATCAGACCATTAACTGTACTTTAAATGAATCTAATTAATTGGAAAGCCATTATGATGCAAAAGGACCTATATAAATCTAAGTCTTCCATGCTAATCTCTAGATTTCCTCCATAGATGCAAGAAGCAGAGGTTTGACATCCTCCCTAAACTTTATGTCTTTGATGAAGTTCCCAGAAATTTGCCCAATGCTTACATTTATAGCATGATCAAGCGGTGTTGGATCACGTAACTATGAAGTGCTGTGGGAAGGTTCAATAAGCTGGAAATGCTATATCAATGCAAACTATTGCTGTAGTACTACTTGTAACAGTAAGGTATTACAGCTAGTGGATGTATAACTAGTTTGCAGAGAGTAGGTTTAAAGCTCCTGAATAGAGTGCATTAAGGAGTGGCAGCATTGAAGGTGTTTAAGATAATTAAAAGAAATTGATATGGTAGAAATGGTTTCTTCTCATAGGAAATTTCAGAAGAGCTGATAGCTTTAATTGTAAAGTTAGGTTTCCTATCAAAAGCCACTTGTGCACACAAAGTTCAGTGGAAATCAGGGACTTTCATCCCAGTAGTTGCTTTGTACAAATGTAATGAAAAATTTCAAATTTGGGATTGATAGATTTTTATTTGGTAAAGGTTTTGAAGGTTGTGAAAGCAAGATAGGTATGTAGAGTTACAATTAGATCATGGCTGATCTATACATCCTATGCAGGATGTGCCAAGGGTGTGATCAATTGATGTTTCCGGTGTGATTCAAAGGACTACTATATGAACATTGGCATCTATTACATGTAATGTTCCAAATACGATAACAGTATTCAAAACTAAACATGAAATGGAATATTCAAAAAGGAAGATGATGGAGATGGGGGTCAAAGAGGATACTGTATTAGACCACAAAAAGTTTCAGACCAGTTATAAATGTGTTGGTGGCAGAGTCTTTCAATGATGCAGCATTAGACAGGAATGCACATCATGCACAACGTGTAATAGATTGGCTAAAATGCTACCGTGAAACAGAATAATAAAGGACCATAACAAAGTTAAAGAATTTGACAGGTTCATCACTTTCGGATTTCAGGATGACAGCGCCCAAAGATCTTGCTAAAACAGAAAACAGTAGTCATTATGAGATATTAAAGGATTAATTTGCTCTGCTGACCTGCAGGAAATTGGATATCCTGAGGTTAGGGTGGGATGTCTCGGTCTCTTACAGATAGATTGCAAGGAATTTACATTCCTATCCCTTGCTATTCAGAGCATTGCGTGGCCATTTCCTAGTTATTCAGAGTAAAAGAATGACATTATCATTCCCTATCCAGAAATCAATAAGAACATTGCAGCTGGAATTCTGACTACTCACTGCAGTTAAAAAAACGATTCACAACAGATTTGGCCATTAAGGGATGATTTACATTGCATAATTTCTGGAGATGATCAGGTCACTGCATTGTGTCTTGAGTGGCATGTGACTGTGAGGGAGTGGATGGGGGTGGGCATTACTGACTCTGATGTGGGATTTCATATAAAGGATCCCTTGGTTCAGAGCGATCCCTTGACATGGCTTCGCAAGCATTGCAAAGAGTGTTGAGAGTTCCTCCAGAAAGCTTGCACTGTACTTTGGCTGTTGGCATATTGCAATTGCATCAAGGGCATAAGAATCTCAAGAAAAAAAGAACCTAACAATTCCTTGTAAGATAGCCAGTATCAGTCATTTCGTTAGAACTGATGCAGCATCAAGTAAAATACCAATGTCATTAAGTAGGCCATTGATGAAAAATGCACAGATGAAGTGGTATATGAAAAACTACAAAGCTATTAACTTGTAAAACCTAGACTCTAGAAGAGGAAAATGTTTAGATGGGCAGAGAAGATGCATCCAATAGTAGGACAGATTAGGACCAGAGGGCACAAGCTCAGGGTGAAGGAATGACCCTTTAGAACTGAGATAAGGAGGAACTTCTTCAACCATAGGGTGGTGAATCTGTGGAACTCATTGCTGCAGATGGCTGTGGAGGCGAAGTCTTTGAGTTTGTTGAAGACAGAGGTAGATAGGTTCTTGATTAGTAACTGGATCAAGACTCAGACAATGGCACTGGTACCAAAAGTGCCTATTGAAAGAGATCACAAACTGTTGAAAGGAATCCTAACAATAGAAGGGTGTAAATCAAACAGTAACAATCCACAAAAAGATAGAGGGTGTAGCTCAACAAAAAGTCAAGGAATGTAGTACAGACAAGGAATATTAGGAGAGGCCCATGTGATTGGGAAGTGTTGCTAGCTACGAGCCATAGACAGGACATTAATTTAAAAAATGCAAAACTGTCAGAATGAGAGAGACTTTGGGCAGACATGCCAGACAGGGCACAACCAGCCAGCACACAACCAGCCAGCGCAATTACAAATGAATATGCAAGGGACAGGTCTCACATGATGAGGAGACCTAAGGCTAAAACAAGGCCACTGGTACAAAGTTCTGAAGAAAAACCTGTGGAGCAAGATATGAATATATTTAACTATGGCATGAAAATCAATTTTGAAACTTAAATTGGCTTTGTTAGCAACAAATACTTGGGAATGCAGATCAATTGATATTAAAAACTGCATTTCTGCAGGGAAAGCAGTTCAATAAGGAAGTGTATATTTGGGCACACTCTGGAAATTAAGTATGCATACAGGCTAAATTACACTTCTAGATTATAGTAGTTCTCAATGTATTGAGGAATCTTAGCCTACTAAGCAGAATTCAAAACTGGAAGTCAGGATATTTTAAAGACATTGAAGTGGAAATCAGTCAGAATTGATCAAGTGTCATATTACATCAGCAATCTTATTTGAAATGTGGTAGCTCTAATAATATTTGTCAGAGTAGGACCTCAAGAAAAGCAGCAGCTTCCAAAATATTAAGTAGTAAAATTATCACAGAATCCCTACAAAGTGGAAGCAAGCCATTCGGCCCATCTAGTCCACAAAGACCCTCCAAAGACGATCCCACCAGACCCACTCCCATACCCTATCCCTGTAACTCTGCATTTCCCATGGCTAATCCACCTACCCTGCATATCCCTGGACATTATGGACAATTTAGCATGGCCAATACACCAAATTTGCACATCTTTGGACTGCGGGCAGAAACCAGAGCACCCAGAGGAAACCCACACAGACACGGGGAGAATGTGCAAACTCTATGCAGTCCTCCAAGGCTGGGATTGATAATGAGAGGCAGCAGTGCTAACCACTCAGCCACCATGCCATCCCGGCCATGCCATCCCGGTGAGCATTCTGTTCTGAAAATGTCATCATTGGAAGATGCCTGGAACTCAAAACTTGTTCTGTTTAGTGATGCTTCTTATGCAAGTCTGATTGATTCTCCAGTGCAACAGAGTTTATGATTTTTCTTTTGGGAGAGGGAAGTAAACATTTCCCTATAACTTCAGAAGCTATAAAGATCAGAACAGTAAAACAAAACCTTAGCAGCGGAAACGCTCAAAGAAATATGCAAGACCTAAGAAATTCTAAGAAATATTTGAAAAATGATGTTTGGAATTCTAATGCACAGTTAAAAATAATGTTGTCATGTTGTCTCTGTTCCTGTCTTACCTTTCATTATTTTTTAACTATTCCATAAACAAAGAGAATTACAGTATCCCAAGAAGTTCCAGCATGGATGCCAGAAATCAAATTAAACTAGGTTACAAGTAACAATTATATATTAAAAATGAATAATTGTGTGAGCTGTTGACTGTATGGGCAACAAGCACTCAGCGCTGTGGGTGCAGAAATAAAACTCAAAAGGTGCATGCTGGATTTTAAGTAACCATGCTTTAACCTCTGGCATTTAACACATTCTGTTAAATGTCTTCAACACATTTGATTTTAGTTATCAGTTTGCAGTTTTGGGACAATTGTATTTCTATTAAATGTTACATTTTAATAGAGAAAAATATAAAGGTATAAGCTTGCAGAGCATATGCTATTTTGACATACAAATGAATAACAGGATACTGATGAACAACCGTAGTACTTCAGATAGATTTGATTTGATTTATTGTTACATGTACCTAGGTACAGTGAAAAGTTTTGTCTGCAAGCAGTACAGGCAGATCATGATTGAAGCATTCATTCATCACTTTGCTCCAGATCCTGCTGTCTGATTTACTAACAGATTTCAACATTTTTGTTTTGGTCTTAAGTTTTTGACTCCATATAAGCAGTACATTACTTTGTTTTCAATGACAATAGCAGGAAAGATATAACACTTTATAAAGGAAAGAGGGGAAAGAAAACAAATACAAAAGGGACCACACCAAAAAAAAAAGGTTTTAATTGAAGATTTTATATAAACCATGCCAATTTAACTGTCACATCTCCAGTTCTCTTTGTCAACGTGATCATTCTGACTCTTAACATCTACTTAAATCAAACTGGTGACCAGTCTATATTTTTTCAGTGATGAAAAGGGTGCGCAGCAGACATTTTCTGAGGCACACTTTACCAGATAAGCTGTCGAGCATCTAATGGATTTCTTTTTCAGACTCTGCTTCTTCAGAAGAGTCTTTTGCTTCATTAATTCAAAATGAACAATCAAATAGCTTTCTGGTGTTTGCATGTGTGTTATCAATGAACTGATGGTGAAACAAGAAATGAAGGGTACAAGTCAACTTGGTCAACAGACTATGCCCTCAACTGCCATTAAGTATATATGCTCTACATTAATATTTGCAAATAGTATTTCAGTCAACAAGAAAATAAGGACCATGAAAATCTTTGTATATGTTAAGATCACTATGTCACAGTTGCTAAAATTAGAGAAAATCAGCACGATTTTAAAAATCACCATAAAGTCAATAATGAAATGTTAAACAATCTTTCCTTTCAAATGCTAACTAGCTGTTATGTACTTTCAGCAGTTTTGCCTTTTAATGCTGAAATAATATTCATTTAGATTTACTCAATAATCCAAATAGACAATTTCTAAGTAATGTTAAACAGAGAGAGAAGGAATACACTACTTGTCAGTATAACACAAAATATTTTAGGGTACTTAATAATGCTAATATGGCAATGTAATAAAATAACAGTTTTAATTGAATTCTTTCTCTGAGGTCTGTCCTCTGGGGAAGTTAGCAAAAACAATTTGCTAAGCACAAAATATCATGGCCCCACAACAACAAATTATTGAATTTTTTCCCTCCAACTGAGTTAATCAAGTGCACGAATGTTGTCTTATGAGCAGCAAAAAGAGCATCAAAACTTCAATTTCAACTGTCCCCACATAGCAAAAATAAGGTATGGTGGGGGGCAAGGCAGTTAAAAATCCAATTGTTTTAAATTTTACTTGTTCCTGTCAACTGTTCAATTTAGTATGTGCCAGTAGAGTTTTTTCCCTTGGAAATAAAAATGTTTCAGATCCAGAGGACATCACTGCAATTTAAACTTAAATTTAAAACAAAAATGGAAATATTCAGCAGTTACTGTCAGACAGCATCTATGGGGAGACTGTTAACGTTTCAGGTTGAAAGTTGCAGACCTGAAACGGAACCCAGTATTTTGTTTTTATTTAAGATATTCAGCATCTACAGTATTCTACATTGCAACTTTAACTTGGTAGTTTTTTTTGATTGACATTTTTTAGTGGGAAACCACAACTTTTCACCAAGCCAAGCTAGTGAGGAAATGGATTCTTATTTAAAAAATGTCAAAAAGGGTATTATTAAAACTCCTAAAATAAATTTTCCTTATGAGGCAAAAGGAAGAAAATATGGGTCTCCAGATGTGGATCTATTTCCCCAAAAGACCCATCTTCCCAACTCAGTGACAACCCTGCAGCTGGTCTTATTACTTAGTTGTCTGTGAGGTTTTATTTTGCGAAGTTTCACGCGAATGAGACATAAACTCAAGTAACTGACTGGACTTAAATGAGGCTCAAGAGTTAAAAGTACCTTGCTTCAACTTTTGAACACTGGACAACTTTCCCACTCCTACTACACTTCATTCACCCAAACAAATGGCCTAGAGTCAAAACGAGGACCTACATCTCAACACAATTTCACAATAAATCTGATTTATTGTACAAACAAGTGATATGCAAATGTATTTATTAAATGCTCATGGAAGCAGCCATAACTGAAAACAATGAAAACCATATGTATGAACTCAGTGAGGTGTATTGCTCTCTAACTTTATAAATCATTGAACCTACATAAACTGAGATGAGGTTTATTTGTGACCAAGTACAATTAAATTCTCGATATGAATTGAAGAATGAGTGATTTGAATACCGTACAGTTATGAACTTGATTTTACAGACAAATGCTTCACTAAATATTTATTGCCATCAAGAAACATTGTCATAGCATCAAAGCTCACGAATTGCACCATTTAACGAGGTAGAAAGCAGAAGTTAGGCACTGGGAAAGAGGCAAAACTACAATGTACATTCGCATCTTGTCTTCACAATCTTTTGAGAGAGAAATGTGGTTTAAGGTAGTCAAGTTATTGGATAAGATTCAGCAAGTAAATGTAAATTGAGACTTCATTTTTATTAGTGGCCTAAATTTAAGTCAGCCCCCAAAATCAAGCCCACATTAATATAACAAAACTTGGGTAGGCCACAAATAGATTAGCTTCAGTATGTTAAGTGGGGAGATGGAGAAATATAGCTGTCCAAATACTTACTCCTGACTGCAAATGAATGATCACTGCAAAACAAAACACGCTTGAGTAAATATTGCACAGGAATTACATTATGCTTAGATCTGATATTCTGTCCCACAATTCCAGGTGAAAGAGCCGACAAACATTTATCCTTTCCGTTTGGAAAAGAAAAAATGGCCATCTGAGAAAGTAAACAACAGGAACTAGCAAGGAACAAACATCCTCAGAAAAGGATAGGAGGGTATAAGATATTTCCTGAAAATCCCATATAATCGATGCCACTTTCCAAATAACGCTAAATTACAAGAATGAAATAAATGGACACAAAGGCTCAGATTTTGGTTCCAAGGGTAGGTAACTTGCAGTGTGTCTCAGGTTTAAAGACATTCCTAAAACACAATTTTACTCCCAAGTTTGGAGGGTGCTTGTGATGAATGAGATACTGAGAAGAAAGTTTATATAAATATTTTATTCTAATGACTTAAAGACAATCGAAAAAGTTAAAAATTAACTGCAGTTGTTAAAATCGCTAAGCTAATATTTTAGCTAATTAGTGTGGGCACTCAGCCAGACATAATGATCTCGTGTCAATTTCTCAATGTTTACTTGAAGAAGGAGGAGGTCTGAAGTGTTTGAAACTTCGAGGTTATTGAAACTTTAATGGTCAGTATGATTGACATTTTTACAGGGTTGTAGATACAGCAGTTCACATCTCCAAAAGATGATTCACAGTGGGTGTTTATTTTCTCTCACTGTTACCACATTTGCCATTGTCATTATATGACTCATTGGTTGTGTTTATAGTGATGTTTATAGTGAATGACCACAGAAAAGGTCTAGATTCCAGAACAGCTGGCATGGAGCACGGTTAAAATCCTTTAACTTACCTTTCAAAAGGTTCCCAAATTCAGACTATTATTCCTGAGGGGCCACAAGCTACACGTCATGCAGAAACTGGACCAAATCCATGGAAATTATGAAAGGAAGTTGGCTAGGGGGATGCATAACTCCTTCTACCTGTATATTTAATCATTGTCAGCAAAAACTGAGGGGGGAGGGGTGCAGGAATCTGGAATCGGACATCACATACCATTTTTAAATAGTTCCAGAATCATTCAGATTCTTTGAAAATCTAGGCTCAAGTATAGCCATGGACTGTAGCTACTTGCAGATCCAGTACAATGATGACCAGAAATAATAAAATTACATCGTGTATGCCAAAGAAAAAGATACACCCAAATGCTAATCTACAAAAAAAAACCCAGATGTGGGTATTTATGGTGTGCTATTTAATATAATTCCTGAAACTAATGACTATCACCACTGTGGCCCCTCCTTTTTTTAAAATTCATTCAAAGGACAAAGGCATCACTGGCTAGGCCAGCATTTATTGCTCAACCCGAATTGTCCAGACAGCCTGTAAGTGTCAACCACATTGTTGTGGGCTCTGGAGTCACATGTAGACAAGACCAGGTAAGGATGGCAGTTTCCTTCCCTAAAGGACGTTGGTGAACCGGCTGGGGTTTTTCTGCCATTGACAAAGGTTTCATGGTCACCACTAAATTCTTAATTCCTGATTTTTTTTTAGTTCAAATTCCACCATCTGCTAAGACAGATTCAAACCTGTGTCCCCAGAACATTACCCCAGTCACTGGATGAACAGTCTAATTATAATAACATCACACTGCCTCTACCAGTCTCAAATTTGCATCTGCTCGCTCTACAAACCAAACATACATTTGCGAGAAAACATTAATACATAGTACAATATACTGTACTAAGTCAATTTTTTAATTTTAGGAAACGTTGAAAATACTGCTATTTCATAGTCAAGGTGATGGAGATTTAACAATTACCCAGATGGCCAACCTGCAGCAACTGTCTGGTGTGTGTAAATCAAGGAAATGAGAACATATAAACAAACATTATACTGTGCCACTATGAGGACAGTAATACCACAACAAATCCTGTAATTATATCATTGTGGGAATGAATCTATTTTTATTTTTATGCATTCATTAAATTTAAGGAGAGTTTATGCAAAAAATGCACATTAAACAAACCACAGTAATGCAAGATGTAAATCAATTCTTAGTTAATAGTCACTCTTGTCAAGTAAATCTTAATATGGATTGTAAACTTCAATGCTGTCAATCCTTGTATTTTGTTTATACATGAGCAATTTAAATCAGTTTCACAGGGCATAAACAGAAAGCCACTATTTAATATTGACATTTCCAGCCTGTAGAATATGATCCTCCAATCATCTACATCTCCAGCAATCTAAATACAAAAATAAATACATTTAAAATGTACGACATGGATGCAGTGAAAAATTGCCCCAATTTAAGTGTCCCTCCAGATAAATACCTAATTTTTAAAACCAGCCTGATAAACATGCTTTTTAAAAAAAACAATAGTTACGACAACTCTTTTTTCCACTTAGCACTGCTGAATCTGAAACACAGGAAAGCAGCTTGAAACAAAAAAAGTTACCAAAAACTAACTTTTCCAAAGGCATGACTCAAATTTCCTCTGTGGGTCTGTTTCCATGTTCATATGACTCTATGGCTCTATATATTTTCTAATCAAGCTGTTCAGAGATGTGGTTACAAACCTCTAGACCAGGTAGGACTTGAACCTAGGCCTCATGGCTCAAAGGGACACTACCACTGCACCACAAAAGCCCTCTCTAAAGTAAAGATGATGCTTCAACAGTTAGCACTGCACTAAACCTTAACATCTCAGAAGCAATTGTACACAGTGCAACATCCAGAAACTAAGAAAAAGGAAAGGGGAATGAGAGGCTGGCTCGATCAAACCAGGCTAATAAACATGCCTGCAACAACTCTTGCAGGAGATCTGGAAACAGAACTAATGATTAGCTTCCAAGTGGAATGCATGGAACTGGAACAACTTGCATTTATCACTTGATGAAGGAGCGTCGCTCAGAAAGCTAGTGTGCTTCCAATTAAACCTGTTGGACTATAACCTGGTGTTGTGTGATTTTTAACTTTGCATTTATTAAAATTTTAACATAGGAAAACACATCAATAAGCTTCATTGAAGCACTGTCAGAAGATTTTACAATATGTAAAAGGGGAGGGAAGTTTTGAAGGGTGTGAGAAGGAGAAAGGCACAAAGGGCTTTAGGGAGGACATGTCAGTTTTGGGGTCAGAGCTAACTGAAGGCATTGCTGCAAAAGGAGACATAATATAAAGCATTTAATAGCAACTGGGGAGGAAAGAGAACAAAAACAAAAGCCAAAATCCCTCTCAATATGTACAGTAATACCACAAAGCAATCAATCACAATGATCGGCAAGAGTTTGCAGCAGTAATTAAATTGCTTCACCCCATTCATTACCTAAGAAATCTTGAGAAGATTCAAGAAAACTGAAAACTGCACTGCAACCTAAGCTTCAACTAATGATTTTTTTTTAAAACAAATCAGTTTACATTTAAATTTAGTTTCAGTTTGTGTACCTCTGTAACAAATGTAACTATATTAAACAATTTACTTTGAAACAGCAGTAAGTTTTTAAATGGTCTCATGCTTTCAACTGCACATCTCAGACCTGCATCAGCAGCACTCCTAAGGAAGAAGCAAGTGATAAGAAGCCTGACCCTTAAGACAAGTGTTAGGTCTCAGACCCCTAAGGGAATGTAATGAAGTGGAGGATCATAAAGGAAGACGGCTAGCAGATGGTGATAACTGTGAATGAGACAGAAAGGCTGGCTTGAGACCAGATGATGTGGATTGCTGCTGTGCAAAGACTGTCAGGGCAAAAACATTCATATTAGAGGCATTAATTGAATTACAGCCATTAACCACTTTAGTTTATCTTCCAATCCTCCCCCTAATAATTTCTTACACTAATATTTAACAGCTGTCAATGTTATGCCACTGTAAATCACAGGTAGGCTCCAGACAAAATTATTTTCATAACAAATAGGACATATTCTAATAAACTGACCATTGCCAAAGAAAATAAGAGGCTCGGGGCACTTACAATTGCTCAATCACTATTATTAATACATGATCATCATGCATAAACTAGGGAAGATTATCGACAAGCTGTTAAAACCCAATGAAATTCTGGGCACATTTACTGAAAAAGGATGTATTGTCTTAGCAAGAGGGTGCAGCATAGAATCACCAGAATAATACCAGCTGAATGATTAAATTATGAGGACAGGTTGCACAGACGAGGCTTGCATTCCACAGAATACAAAAGATTATAGGGTGATAATTTTGAAATTGATATGTTAGATAGAGTAAAACTATTTCTCCCAGTAGGTGAGCCCAGAACAACAGGTCATAAACGCTATTAAGAGCTAGGGCATATAGGGATGATGCCCACATAAAACAATAGTAGAAATCTGGAACTCTTCAATAAAGCTTTGAATAACATCCTTTTTTTGATGTGTGCAGACCAACTTGGTTAAGTGTGTAGCCTCTAGACTTTTTTGCGCTGCTATGCATACTAAGTATCTTCATGGGGCCAAACTTTGTCTGATCTTCTCAAGAACTTGAGTGTGACTAAGAGGTAGCACAGCTTAGAGAGGAAATATTGCTGTTGACGCAAAGTCAACGGAAACTTTTAAAAACATTTTTAATAGGATGTAGGTTTGCTCGCTGAGCTGGAAGGTTCATTTTCAGATGTTTCATCACCATACTAGGTAACATCTTCAGTGAGCCACCAGATAAAGCATTGCTGATGATCCCTGCTTTCTATTTATGTTTGGGTTTCTTTAGGTTGGTGATATCATTTCCTGTTCTTTTTCTCAGGGAGTGGTAAATCAGGTCCAAGTCAATGTGTTTATTGATAGAGTTTCGGTTGGAATGCCATACTTCTAGGAATTCTCGTGCGTGTCTCTGTTTGGCTTGTCCTAGTATGGATGTGTTGTCCCAGTCAAAGTGGTGTCCTTCCTCATCTCTATGTAAGGATATTAGTGATCCAGAACCTCAACCCGAGCTACAAATCTTCCCAAGACTTCGCTAACATTTTTGATAGAATTTATTCTAGTATATAAATCTAAGGAGGCAAGAATATTGAGTGTTATGGAAACAAGGTGGGTGTATAATTAAGTTATAGATCAACTAAAATCTAAATGCATGGAGGAACAGACTGGAGGTGCTTGACTTGTCTCCTTAACTGAATGTAGTGCATTTAACACCAGTGATAGAACACATTCAAATTTTGAAATGCTTTAAAGTGTTAACAAGTGTACATATTAAATTTTCGTCACAATCACCAGTAATGTCCCTTGTCAAACGCAAGCCTGAATATTGTATTTTCATAAGTCAGCATTGACCAGTCTTAATTTACATCATGTTCAAATATCTTGAAAAACATCTACGTTAGAGGTGGCAGCACTGGATGTATTAAAACACAAAAGGTGGATAAATCCCCAGGACCTGATCATGTGTAACCTAGAATTCCAGGGGAAGCTAGGGAAGTGATTGCTGAGCCCCTTGCTGAGATATTTGTATCACTGATAGTCATAGGTGTGGTGCTCGAAGACTGGAGGTTGGCTAACGTGGTACCACTATTTAACAAAGGTGATAAGGAAAGGCTGGAGAACTTGACATCAGTGGTGAGCCAGTTGTTAGAGGGACAGGATTTACATGTATTTGGAAAGACAAGGACTGATTAGGGATATTCAACAGAGCTTTATGTGGGGGAAATCATGTCTCATTAACAATTGAATTTTTTGATGAAGTAACGAAGAGGATTGAGGAGGGCAGAGCAGTGGACATGATCTATATGGACTTCAGTCAGGCGTTTGACAAAATTCCTCATGGTAGACTGGTTAGAAAGGCTAGATCACATGGAATATAGGGAGAACGAACCATTGGGATACAGAACTAGTTTGAAGGTAGATGACAGAGGGTGGTGGCAGAGGGTTGTTTTTCAGACTGGAGGCCTGTGGCCAGTAATCTGCCACACAGATTGGTACTGGGTCCACTGCTTTTCATCATTTATATAAATGATTTGGATGTGAACAAAGAAAGTAAGGTAGGTTGGTAAGTTTGCAGATGACACCAAAATTGGAGGTGTAGTGGACAGTGAAGAAGCTTACCTCAGAGTACAAAAGGAGCTTGATCAGATGGGTCAATGGGCTGAAGGATGGCAGATAGAGTTTAATTTAGATAAATTTGATGTGCTGCATTTTGGAAAGGCAAATCAGGGCAGGGCTTATACACTTAACGGTAAGGTCCTGGGAAATGTTGCTGAACAAGGAGACCTTGGAATGCAGGTTCATAGTTCCTTGAAAGTGGAATCCTAGGTAGACAATAGTGAAGGCAGTGTTTAGTATGCTTGTGTTTATTGGTCAGTGCGTTGAGTATAGCATTTAGGAGGTCATGTTGCAGCTGTACAGGATACAGGTTAGGCCACTATTGGAATACTGCATGCAATTCTGGTCTCCCTGCTAATATGAAGGATGTTATGAAGCTTAAAAGTGTTCAGAAAACATTTACAAGTGTGTCACTAGGATTAGAGGGTTTTAGCTACAGGGAGAGGCTGAACAGGCTGGGGTTAGTCTCCGATGCTCCAGGGAAAACGAGAGGTGACCTTAAAGAGGTTTACAAAATCATAAGGGGCATGGATAGGGTAAGGAGTCCTTTTCCCAGAGAGGGGGACTCCAAAACTAGAGGGCTGAGGTTTAAGGTGAAAGGGGAAAGATTTAATTGAGAGCTAAGTGGCAAAAGTTTCACACAGACAGTAATGTGTATATGGAATGAGCTGTCAGAGGAAGTGGTGAAGGCTGGTAACATAAAAACATTTAAAAGGTATATGGATGGGTATATGAATAGGAAGGGTTTAAGAGGGATATGGGCCAAATGCTGACAAATGGAACTAGATTGATTTAGGACATGTGGCAAGCATGGATGAGTTGGACTGAAGGGTCTGTTTCCATGCTGTACAACTCTTTGGCTCTATAACCTTTTTGTGCTTTAAAAACTAAAGAACAAGTACTTTTCACCAGCCAGATAGAGGTTGCCTGTTTGCAATCCAAACTCTGGTGCCACATCTAAATGGCAAAACTAAGGGCATAATAATGTGCATTTTCCATTGTTACACTTTACATTGTACTTAGAGTAGAAGAGAAAATGTAATCTACCTGGGCCAAACCCCTCTCGTTATTCTTGTGGAGGCTAAGCAATGCAATAGATCCACCGCCACTTAAATCTCTCCCAATGGAGAAATAAATCACATTTTTCATGGGGAAATATAGAATCACTCCAATGCAACATAATATTCCTTATATCTGCCAATGTGTAATTGCACATATTTTGACAATTTGTTCTGCTCAAAATCTATTAATAAAACACCACTGAAGGTACCAAAGCATAATACAAACAAAACTGAGCTATAAGAAGATACTTTAAAACAAAATAATCGAGTCAAGCAAGATGATGGAGGGAGTGAAGTTCATTCAAAGATATTTTCGCTTATTGCAAATTATTTTTCAGAAAACTTTTGAGGGCTGCTTTCCCCAAGTGCGCTTTTACAGAGCTATTGGCTTTTACTGTTACACTCGGTAAAAAAAAGGTCTTCCGATTAAGAATTAATTTGATTCAAATTAATGTACATTCAGTTGGCATAACGAAGTTAGTAACTTCTTATTGTTTAATGGACTTTACCAGTTCTATTACTCGCACTGGTGCTTCGATAATAGAAGTTTTCAATAAGTAACAATTTTAAATCTTCACATCACGTCCCACGTCTCACTGGGAGCCTGAACAAAAGCAGTCCGAAACCAAATGAAAGCTAACTATCGCAATAAACTGATAACTTTGCATTTAAAATTAATTATTTTCGCATCTTCAACACAGTTAGCGCAAACCTTTCGTTGTTGAACTTTAATTACCGAACTATTTTAGCAAAGAAGAAAGGCCTTTTTAAAAAAAAGGCTTCGTCTCTTCCCGCTCAAATTAACAAAACGTTCATAAATGAAGATCGAGTAATATACATTACGCTTAACCAATCGGTCACTTTTGCAGATGTACTTTATTAGCTCAAAGAACGTTATTGAGAAACTCTTGTACAGTCACTTCGCCCTTACTCCTTATTTAAGTAAATTCGGTAAGACTCAAATGAACATGAATTATTCTCATAGACCAGTTTTACTGACGCTTAATCTGTAAGTAGGGCTTTAGAAGGTCCATTTAGTTAGGTCCTATGGGCACACCTAAATAATAAAACAGATATACTCAATCATCCGCTCACTACGAAAAGAACGCTCAACCGTTATCATTTTCAATCGTCCACTGTGCATCTCAAGTCATCGGTTCCTCCAATCATTCTAGAAGTATGACACACTGCAAATACCAAGAAACTTTCCATTAGATTCCATAATCTCCATTAATTTGGAAAGTGTCAGAGCAGGAAGGATCCTGCTATTCAAGCCAACCTTCAAAAAAATGTAATGGGCTAAATGTCTCAGGTTTGACTGCTAATCAAAAACTGTTGGAAGCGTACTTGTATGGACACTGATGAGAGAAAGCAAGATCAGTGCAGTTGTGGTAGCATGCTCTTAATTAATATCTAGGGTCACAGAGAATAAAGATACCACAGCGTAACCAAGATCTATATAATGAGAGTTCAAATCAGGAAAGGAGAAAACTAAGCGAGAAACTAAATGCACCTGATTTGTTTTTCCCATTTTTGTTGTCAGTCGTCTTCTATTTACAAGTTCATGTCTAAGTAGAAAAGTCGTTCCCTTAATTCCTCCCCACCCACTCCTCAAAAAAAAACTCTTTTTCAGTTTGGCTTAATCTCTCGAGTTAGATCCCACATACAGTCTACCAATTGGTTGGATTCGTTCAGCTCACCAAAATTAATTTCTAGAAAAAAGGGTCACTAATTCACATACACAACATTCCATTCCACGCTTTGTTTATTTGTGCTTGCTCAACTTGGAAATCGAAATAGCTGATTCACCAATTTGTGTGGGGCTGCTCGCTTCCAGCTCTCAACCGATTCTGGTTTAATTGGCTCTATTTGCATCCGTCCAAGGCTCTGAGGTTTGGCCTCGCCTTTTGGACGACCGGGTGAGGCAAAGGCAAGTTTATTTAATATGATTGGAGGAGGCCGATCCACACTGCATCAAGCAGCCAAGTTTAAGCCAACACGGTACACAGTAAGAGGTGTGTATATGTCGAAGATCCACGGTTTGGCGTTCAGCCACTCCGTCTCAACCTACCTTGACCTGCCGGAAGCCCCACCCTCACGAGACGTTGATTGGGTACTGCCCGTTAGCAACGTCCTAAACAAACGAACAGCGGGGCTTCTGATTGGTGAAGAGAGCCATCCATCAGTCAGGCATTTCCGTTCATAAAGTTTAGTTGCTGTTAACAGTAAATACTTCAATCGGTAAGCGAGAGGTTAGGAGGAGGGGAGTGAGGGGTAACAAAAAAATGCTCAAACCCAACCACCGACCAAAGACCGTTCATTTCAGAAATCAAGCCGTTGTGAAATACTGTGAGCAGAACCACTTTGCACTATCCGTTTAAAGTCAGGAAAGGGAGGTGGAAGGACAATTGGAGTCGGAGGAGGGGGAGCCATTAAAATCACCGTGCCTTACCCGAGCGCTGCAGCCAGTGAGCGGTAGATGAGAGCTTGTTGTTTGATGGGAAAGGGATTTATGGGTCGAGTAGATCAGATTTTACCGACGGAAAAAGGGGACGTCCGACGACGTGCTGGAGAGAATCAATGCGGCTCGCCAAGGGGTTCCGCCATGTTTGCTCGCCTCACTGACACTCACTGAACAACAAGCTTGCGAGACGACGGCAGCTTTGGGGGGGCGGGGAAAGAGTGCGGAGACTTGGCTGTTGAGCACGTGACAGATTCCCGCCAATCGCAGCACTATCCGATCCAACTGTTTGAGCTATTTTTAGAACCTTGTTTTTTTTCTCTCCGATTTGAAAGGAGCGCGAGCCCCCGCCCGCAAGCCCGGTGCCGCCACAATGCGCAGGCGCCCCTTCATTCGGGAGCCCCCTGCCCCTCCCTGGAACCTCTTCCCCCGTCACCCACCCCAGCCCCCAACATCCCGAGAGGCGATGATTTTCTACGACTTTTGGTATAATTTTCTCACGCTAGCTCGTTATCCATCGCTTTAATATCATGCGTTGTTCCCTGTCTACTGACTTTTCATTATACACTACCTCCTCTCGTAAAAGGGTCGTGCTTTTCTTTATTTTCGTTATCGATGAACGTTTTAGATAATAACCAACAAATTACCACGCCATGAAAGGACTGACAAATCCTTAAATCTCTGTCTCCAACGGTACACATTTTAAGAATGCAAGCTACAATCACGAGTTGCTCCAAGATCTTGTCCCTGCAGAACTGGGCTAATCCAGTATTAAATTCCGCATGTTAATTCACCAACTCATTTGCTTTCACTTTTCCCCTCTTGGGATTTCCTTTTTCCTTATAGCAAATTACCTTGATTTCATTTGTCAGATTTTTTTCTGCATTTTGGGAATTTCGAATCGTTTTTCTTTAGCATCTATTGCCAAAAGTACATATTTTTATATTTTCGACATGTACAGAGAGAGTGGGCTGTGTTTGACAAGTGGTCTCACGTGTGCTATCCTTGGTCTGTATTTTAAATGGAGGCATGCACGTTGTACTTAGTGTATCATTCGCCCAGTGCCTCAGGTGACTACAAAGGTTACTATATTGAGATCCAGACTAACTTTTGTTGCAAAGTGTGCATTCGGTAACTGCTTTAAGAGCTGTTTTGACATTTGTAGAATACACAGCAGCCAATGAATATATTTGTTGTGCTATTTAGTTCCAAAAGCAAAGGTATCAGAAAAGGGTGATTAGAAGAGTCAAAGGGAGTTGGAGAAGCAAAGGAGGTTAAAGTGTAAATTCCACAACATTTGACTGTTTTTATTTAGATTGGTAGAATCAACCTGGTGGAAACCAAACAGTAATAATTTTAGTGTGTGCCCTATGGCACCACTAATATAACTAAATGCAATTTAATGAAAATAGTAGAATTTATAATTCAACGTGTCAGGAGAGGGAGAATGTTTAAGAGAACTGTACTATAGTGTTGTGTAATGCGACAAGTACTTGAGAGGCCTGTTCAGCCCCTTGCTTCCAGATCAGTGAGAGCTACCCATGTCAGGAGAGGCCAGCAGTGGGTCATGGACCTGCTATTTGAAGAACAGGTTTTTCAGTTGCACTGCAATAGAGTCACAGCATCACTTCCTATTAAAATGAGGGTCAGAATGGACTTCCTCTGCAAATGTCAGGGACAAAGTTTGAGTGATGGCATTTCAACGTAATGCTGTTCTGTGGATCTTGGATGCATCACTGGCCACCATGGTACAGCTTAAAGGATCAACAGAGATATTCTGTTCTAAAAAGATGGGAGGAAGAAGTTTGCCTTGGAGACTATGTGGGTGGAAGGGGCAGAGGGGATGATCAGCAAGAGTGTGGAGCCTGGATACAAGCTACAAGAAATGTAATGATCTTATCAGTGTTTCCAACACCCCCCCCCCCCCCCCCCCCAAACCATCCGTCATTCTGACTTACCAAATTTTCTGCACAATCCACCTGAGACTGTTACACCTTTGCAGGCCCATCCATCTCTCACAATCCTACCTTCTCATGTTCCCATCTGGCCACTGATAGTTTCATCTTATTGGCATATCAAACATATCTTTCATCTTCTCAATATGTTTCTTTTCTTATACTCTGCACACTTCTTGCAAAGAAGGGAGTGTAGAAGAACAAGGAAGAGGCTCTCCAGTAATTGGCCTGACCACTGCACTTTGATAAGCCCTTGAGAAAAACACTGGTATGTGTGGTTGTTGATAATGGAGAAAGAGAGGCCGAGCTATCTTTTTCCTGGGGCATGGGCAGCACTGGCTGGGCCAATATTTATTGTATCTTGCTAGTTGCCCTTGAGAAAGTGGTTATGAGTTGCTATTTTGAACTGCTGCATTCCATTTGTTGTTGGCACACTGACAATACTGATTGAGAGCGAGTTGTAGGATGTTGACCTGACAATACTGAAGGAACAGCAATATATTTTCAAGTCAGAATGGTGTGTGGCTTGGAGCGGAACCTGCAGGTAGTGCTGTTCCTTTAAATCTGCTGCTCTTGTCCTTCTAGTTGGTAGTGGTTGTGAGCTTGGAAGGTGCTGTCTAAAGAGTCTTGATGAACTTCTATGTGCATCTCATAAATGGTACGCACAACTGTGTGTCAGTGTCATGTTTGAATGTGATGCCAATCAGGAGGCTACATTGTCCAAGATGGTAAGACCATAAGATATAGGAGCTGAAATTAGGCCATTTAGCCCATTGAGTATGCTTTTTAGATGAGATTAGATTCCCTACAGTGTGGAAACAGGCTCTTCGGCCCAACAAGTTCACACCCACCCAGATCCATTTCCCTCTGACTAACACACATAACCTATGGGCAATTTAGCATGGCCAATTCACCTGACGAGCACATCTTTGGACTGTGGGAGGAAACTGGACAACCCGAAGGAAACCCACGCAGACACTTGGAGAATGTGCAAACCACACAGACAGTCGCCCGAGGCTGGAATCGAACCTGGGACCCTGGTGCTGTGAGGCAGCAGTGCTAAGCACTCTGCCATTCAATCGTGGTTAATAGGTTTTTCAACACCATTTTCCCACTTTCTCCCCATAATCTTTGATCCCCTTGGCAAGCAAGAACTTATCTGTCTCTGTTTTAAATATACTCAGTGACCTGACTTCCACAGCCTTCTGTGCCAATGAATTCCACAGATTCACCACTCTCTGGCTAAAGAAGTTTCTCCTTATCTCCATTCTAAAAGGTCTTCCCATTCCTCTAATGCTGAGCTCTCAGGTCCTCGACTCTCCTGCTGTTGGTTTGTGGCTGTTGGTTTCACAGGAGACTCCTAAGCACTGAGGATGTCACCTAGACAGGGGACGAAACGTCTGCAACACAAATTCCCAGCTCGGTGAGACATGATTTCCCAAGCACAAGGCCATGCTGACTATCCCTAATCAGTACTTGCCTCTTCAAATGCATGTAAATCCTATCTCCCAGAATCCCCTTCAAAAACATACCCACCACTAATGTCAGAATCACTAGTCTATAGTTCCCAGGCTTCTACTTACATTTCTTTCTTAAATAAAGGCACAACATTAGACACCCTCCAGTCCTCCAGCACCTTTTCCTAAATAATACAAAACAAAATGGATAAAATATTGCCTGGTGATGGATTATTTTTGGTGCCCCTCAAAGTAGGAAGTTATGCAGTTCACAAATCCATTGGTCATTACTGTGCTTTTCTCATTCCCTCAACAACATTCCATTTACAGCCACGTAGTTTCTGTTAGACACAGGTGTGTAATATGCAGCAAAATAATCTACTGTTACTTGCATCGTAGTACTTCTGAAACAAAATCTTATATTTTTTTTTTGTCTTCCGGCTGCATTCTTATTTTATCAGGTTAATTTAAGAAGGACAGTTTCTTTAACTGAATGCTATATTGATTTATATTCTTGTCACTTTTTATGATGTGTATTTTATGAAAGAAACAAAAATACTTTTTTTTAGACCAGCCTGTTCAGAGATATTATCGCACACCTTTGGTGCAGGTGGTTATTGAACCCATGCTTTTCCTGGTCTAGAGGTAGGTACACTTCACAGCGGCACAAGAGTCACCGTCTAGCGAAACACTCAATACCAACAAATACAGATGCACCTGGAAAAGCAACCTTCCAGCACTCTCAAGTTCAAGATCAATGTGGATCACAAAAAAAAGTAATAACGAAGTCTAATGAGGAAAGGTTGATTGCAGACAACTGTTAGACACTATAAGTGACCAGTCAAAAGATGGGCTTTGATAAATGTCTTTTTGATTAGATTAGATTACAGTGTGGAAACAGGCCCTTTGGCCTACCAGGTCCACACCGACCCGCTGAAGCGCACCCACCTAGACCCATTCCCCGACACCTAACACTACGGGCAATTTAGCTTGGCCAATTCACCTAAACTGCACACTTTTGGACTGTGGGAGGAAACCGGAGCACCCGGAGGAAACCTATGCAGACACGGGAAGAATGTGCAAACTCCAAACAGTCAGTCGCCTGAGGCAGGAATTGAACCCAAGTCTCTGGCACTGTTAGGCAGCAATGCTAACCACTGTTCCACCGTGCCACCACATATTTGAAAATGGGCTACATCAGAGATGGTAATAATGTTCATGATAACAGGCACACTGGACTGTCCTAAACATTGTAAAGTAAGTCTCATTACTCATTCACTTAAAGTACTATTTGACATCATCAGGCCCCATGGAGTGATAGAAAAGCTGTTGGCTTCATCAGCTTCACACCTTTCTTTCCTATTCTTTCTGAATATATTATATCCCACAATAACAGTCAGATGATACATTCCAGGAGCAGATGTCCTGACTTTCCTGGGAAGGTGCATCTACTTGGAAGGAGGAAGAACCAATAGAGTGGAACCATTTGGAATCTGGACCAGCAAAAAGCAGATCAATGTGACCCTGAAAGTGGACGCAAGAGGAAACATCCTCCATCCATCCTTCAACTTCACTATTGGAGGGAGCTAAGGCTACCTGACATACATGGGGCAGCCTAGAGTGTGCTGAACCTTTGGCAGTTCAAGGCATATTGCAGCTGACTGCAAAATAATGTTTGCAGGAACTGTAAAAAGGAGGGGCACCTGACTAAAATCTGTAAGAAGACCAAGAACTGCAACCTATGTGGGAAAGCAGGCAACCTGTACAAGGCCTAGCCAAGAGGGGGCAACATATATTCAAATAGCCAGAAATGGCAATGCGAGACATGGATCCTCAAAGAATAGTAACGTGCCAACCTTTAGCAAGAGCACTGGAACAAGGAACACCCAGGAGGGAAAGGCTTGCAAGGAGAAAAAGATCAATAAAGCAGGGTACCATCTGATTCAACCTCCACCTGAACATATGGAGTCAATGGAGGAGGAGTCAATGAAGGATTCAGGGGAGTTGACAGAGGTGAAGAAGAACCTGAAAAGGAAATTATCAGGTTAATTTAAGAAGGACAGTGGGGACCCCAGTTTCCAACAATAAAAACAAAAGAGGCAGCTGTATGAAGGACACACCAGCAGAGACGGAGATGTGCGAAGGGATGGGCCACAGGCAAAATAAAGACAAAACACAAAGGGGGAGGAGATGAGCACCCCCTAACTGAGAAATGCCAGATATCATGAGAAGTCCAGTGAAACCCGACTTACAATCATCAGGAACCAAGGGGTACTCATTGCCACCGCTCTGGACAACTGGGAGCAGCGATGCTCCAAATAAGGAGTAGAGCATGACAACAGTTCTACCTGATTCAGTACCAGCCTTCCTGGCTTTATCCTTGCCCTGGTGATACCTGATCAGGACAACATCCCCAGGGAAGTACAAGGACATTTACACCAGCCTCAAACTCTCTTTTAAAATTGCCATTAATAATATTCATAGCATAAAAGCCAGTTTGCAATGTGTTTCCACGTTGGCTTACATGACCAACCACTTGTTTCTGCAGAAGAGTGGGATACAGTACATTAACAGCTACAGAAAATGCTCAGGCGTGGGGCCAAAATGTTTGGATGGTGGGATCGAGGGTGGGTAACAATTACTATTCCTCCAGTCTGGATATTCTACTGTGATGAGTCAACTTCATCATCTCTGAGGTTAATTAGGTGGTTCAGTGGCTCCTCATTGCAGACGTTATGTACAAAAACTACTGAGACAAATTAACATTTACACCCTGGCAGTAAAGACTGAGCAGCTGGCTGTCCTGCAGCTACTGGCAATGTCCAGGCTGGTTGTTCTGACCAGAGATTTCAACTGTATCTTCCATGTGGCTTGATGATCTGGAGGCACTCACAACAAACTGGACACCATGTTCACATTCCTGATGGAACTGGTTAAAGATGCCAAGCTGCATGATGTCTTCAGTACTCCTACAGACAGAGCATAGCGTAAATTCACTTGGTCACATCCAGACAGGTTTATCCACTCAAGGACAGATTTCCTGTTTGTGTCCTCAACATTCTCAGTCAGATCCACCGACATCAAACCAGTGTCCTCCTTTGACCACCACATCCTACTGATCAATTATCACCTACAGGATGACCAGTGGGCCAGTAAAGGAGCATGGAAGCTGAACACAAAACTGTTGACCCAAGAACACAGTGAAGGAGCTCAAAAGGTTGGAGAACTGTGAAACCCCTCTTTGAGTCTCCAGTGGACTGTTGGAAACAGTTAAGAGGAACACTAAGAGGTTCTTCATCCTTAAAGATGTTCAGGAGGAGAGAAAGACTTGGGGAAAACTGTCCAAACTCCAGAAAGGCATGCAGAACCTACTCATGCTTCAGACAATGGTGGTGGTGGTGGGGGGAGGGAGGGATTGGTGTGGGGGAACAATGTCAAGGGGGATCTCCAGGAGATGGAGCTTTGCTTTTTGCCTCACAGGTCTCCAAGATAATCTTCTGGTCGAGGCTCTGTACCATGGAGCAGGATGAAATGTGCTCATGTTTCTACTTCCAAAAGGCACAAAGGGAGAGTTCTGGGATCAGCAGCCTGAAGAAAGAAGATAGCTCAGGAATGTCACCTGACATCCTGAAGATCAGCAAATCCTTTTATTCCAGATTGTATGACACAAAGCCCACAGGTAACACAGCATCCGAACCATTCTCATCCTCTATCATGGAGGTCTTAGATGACAGCACACAGGAAAGGCTGGACCAGCCATTACCTCAAATCAGCTGACCAAGTAGTTGGATCGTTCTGTATCACTTCATGGAAACATTTGCAAAAAAAAAAATTGAGCCCAAGTCACTCAGGAAGTGGTCAGTACATAGTATCCTTGAAACTCTGCAGAAAGAGGGGATGGATCTTGTTGCGTGATTCCTTGGGCAGATTGTTAAAGTCATTTGGCAGAATGCCTCATTGCCAGAACTTTCCAACAAGCACCAAGATGTAGCTTGGCTGTTGGTAGGAAGGTTGCTGCCCATCCGATCCTTCACGCACGTCTGGTTTCTGTGTGCCAATGCATGCTAAAGTCAAAGTGGCTGTGCTGGTCAAAAGACTGTCACTCATCTCCTTCTGGAATGTGCCTTTGCTGAGAAGGTGTGGAGAGAGATGCAGTAGTTTTTGTTAAGGTTTGACCCGAGCAGCTCTGACGTAGAACTGTGTGCTCCATAGTCTGTTCCCTGGGATGCACACTGAGACAAACATCAACTGCATCTGGAGGACCATCAACTCGGTGAATGAAACAATGTTAAACATTGACCTCGACCGAGTGTTGCAGACTTGCATGTTCCAAGGTCCAGGATGTGCTGAGGGACTGACTAAAGTTTGGGGAAGGCACAGTGGGGAAAACCATCATTTAAAATCTTTCTACCAAAATACAACAAGGGCGCATTGTATCAGACCTTCTCTTTGCCTCAATGTATGTAAATAGTGTCCTGCATGAGTAGGAAATATCTTTGGTCTTTTGCAACTGCAGGGAATGTCAAGTTCCAATGTTTATTTGTTCTTTATATGCAAAGACTGTACAGAACTGCTTTAGTACCTGTTTATGTACATAAAAATATTTTTTTGACAAAGTATATTTTTGCAATAGACAAGAAAACTGCTGCTGATTTATAGGCTTGTCAAAAGTTGGATTATATCTCAAAGAGTTTCTGAATGTAAGGATTGGGCACTTTTAAAGACCTGTGAGTTAAGGCTTTGGCTTCACCTATTATTCAAACTATGTAATCTATTTGTTATTTTTGTCTAATACAAAGGTGTATGGTGTGTCTGATATTGTTTTCTGGAGTGGCATGTTAAAGCCAAATGTTCCTAAACAATAAATGGGTCCACAACTGCTTAGGAAATAGTAACCAGAATACTTGTGCGGTAGATGTGTGGTCCTGTATGGTGTCTGATTTTTTTGTGTTGGGCACAAGAAGATCTATCTGGTAGAATAGATCTATTAGGAAACTCCAATCCTAATAATTGTTTTATGCAACATTTAATAAAGAATATCTGCACGGATAAATGAAAACTTGTCATTTCAACATTTTTATGCATGCAGAGCCATGCACAGCAGGTGGATGTCAATGGATTAGTCAACTGGGGAGAGAAGTACCAAATGGAATTCAATCCAGAAAGTTGTGAGGTAATGCACTTGTGAAGGGGTAGCAAAGCAGAGGATTGCATTATAAATGGTAGGACCTGGAAAGTACTGTAGATTAGAGGGACCTTGGTGTGCATAGCCACAGATTTTTGAAGATAGCAGGACACATATATAACATGGTTAAGGAGGCAAAAGTATACTTTTATTATTAAGGCACAGGATACAAGAGCAGTAAAGTTATGCAGAAACGATATAAAACACTTGTTAGGTGACAAAAACTGTAACTGGTTCTGATCAGCATGTTATAAGAAGGAAGTAATGGCATAAGAGAGAGTTCAGAGATTTACCAGGATGTTGTTGGGCTGAAGAGTCAAACCTGAGGAAAGGTTGGGGTTGTTTTCTTTGGAGAGGCAATGATTGAGTAGGGACCTGATAAGGGTGTGTAATGTTATGAGAATTGTTAGGAAAATGTGTTTTTCATTAGTAGAGAGATCAATAATCAAGGGACATTGACT
Organism: Chiloscyllium plagiosum; assembly: GCF_004010195.1. Classification (NCBI taxonomy): domain Eukaryota; kingdom Metazoa; phylum Chordata; class Chondrichthyes; order Orectolobiformes; family Hemiscylliidae; genus Chiloscyllium; species Chiloscyllium plagiosum. Next base: position 17,355,276 of record NC_057716.1, on the reverse strand, counting down.
TAAGGTAAGAGGTAGAAGGATAAGAGGGAGTTGTGGAGAATATTGTTCACCCACAGGATGGTGGGAGTCTGGATCTCATTGGGTTGTTCAGTCAGAAACTCTCATAACATTCAAGAAGTACTTATTCACTTGAATTGCGATGGCCTCCAGGGCTATACATCAAAAGCTGCAAAGTGAGATTAGTGTAGTCAGATTTATTCCAAGGATGCCAGATAACATTTCGGGCATAAAGCCTTCATGAGGAATCCTGATGAAAAGCTTATGGCTGAAATGCCGATTCTCCTGCTCCTCAGATGCTGGATGACCTTCTGTGCTTTTCCAGCACCACCTTCGACTCTGACCTCCAGCATCTGCAGTCCTCACTTTCTCTTGACTGGCCTTCATCCAAAATTCTGCTACCTGCATTTTAACATACTCTGAGTCATAGAGTCATAGAGATGTACAGTACAGAAACAGAACCTTTGGTCCAATTTATCCATGCCAACCAGATAGCCTAATAGTCCTACCTGCCAGCTCCCGGCCCATATACCTCCAAATCCTCCCTATTCATATACCCATCCAGATGCCTTTTAAATGTTGAAAGTGGAGTCGCAGGTAGATAGGATAGTGAAGAAGGCGTTTTGTATGTTTTCCTTTATTGGACAGAGTATTGAGTACAGGAGTTAGGAGGTCCTGTTGCGGCTGTACAGGACATTGGTTTTAAATGTTGCAATTGTATTAGCCTCCACCACTTCCACGAGCAGCTCATTGTATACAAGTACCACCCTCTCCGTGAAACGGTTGCCCCTTAGGTCTCTTTTATATCTTTCCCCTCTCACCCTAAACCTATGCCCTCTAGTTCTGGACTCTCCCACCCCAGGGAAAAGACTTTGTTTATTTATCCTATCCATGCCCCTCATGATTTTGTAAACCTCTATAAGGTCACCCCTCAGCCTCTGTTGCTCCAGGGAAAACAGCCCCAGCCTATTCAATCTCTCCCTATAGCTCAAATCCTCCAACCCTGGTAACATCCTTGTAAATCTTTTCTGAACCCTTTCTAGTTTAACACCATCTTTCCAATAGGAAGGAGACCAGAATTGCATGCAATATTCCAACAGTGGCCTAACCAATGTCCTGTACAGCCGCAACATGACCTCCTAACTCCTGTACTCAATACTCTGTCCAATAAAGGAAAACATACAAAACGCCTTCTTCACTATCCTATCTACCTGCGACTCCACTTTCAAGGAGTTATGAACCTGCACTCCAACGTCTCTTTGTTCAGCAACACTCATTAAGTGTATAAGTCCTGCTGAGATTTGCCTTCCCAAAATGCAGCATCTCACATTTATCTGAATTAACCTCCATCTGCCACTTCTCAGCCCATTGGCCCAGCTGATCAAGATCCCATTGTAATCTGAGGTAACCTTCTTTGCTGTCCACTACACCTCCAATTTTGGTGTCATCTACAAACTTATTCACTATATCTCCCATGTTCACATCCAAATCATTTACATCAATGAGTGAAAGCAGTGGACACAGCATCGATTCTTGTGGCACACCACTGGTCAGAGGCCTCCAGTCTGAAAAACAACCCTCCACCACCACCCTCTGTCTTCTACCTTTGAGCCAGCTCTGTATCCAAATGGCTAGTTCTCCCTGTATTCCATGAGATCTAACCTTGCTAACCAGTCTCCCATGGGGAACCTTGTCAAATGCCTTACTGAAGTCCATATGGATCATGTCTACTGCTCTGCTTTCATCAATCCTCTTTGTTACTTCTTCAAAAAACTCAAGCAAGTTTGTAAGACATGATTTCCCACATACAACGCCATGTTGACTATCCCTAATCAGTCCTTGCCTTTCCAAATACATGTACATCCTGTCCCTCAGGATTCCCTCCAACAACTTGCCCACCACCCACGTCAGGCTCACTGGTCTATAGTTCCCTGGTTTGTCCTTACCACCTTTCTTAAACAGTGGCACCACGTTAGCTAAGTTCCAGTCTTCCGGCACCTCATCTGTGACAATCGATGATGCAAATATCTCAGCAAAAGGCCCAGCAATCACTTCTCTAGCTTCCCACAGAGTTCTAGGGTACATTTGATCAGGTCCTGGGGATTTATCCACTTTTATGCGTTTCAAGACATCCAGCACTTCCTCCTCTGTAATATGGACATTTTTCAAGATATCACCATCTATTTCCCAATATTCTGTATCTTCTATGTCCTTTTCCACAGTAAATACTGATGCAAAATACTTGTTTAGTATCTCCCCCATCTCCTGCGGCTCCACAACCTAATTAATCCCAAACTTGTCAATGTCTATAGGTTCCAGTGATCTTCGTGCATCAAACTCAGAATTTTCATGGTCCACTTCTTCCTCCAATTCATCAACCCCATGAACTTTCCAATCATTTCATTCTAACCTTGAGCGTATCTCCATCATCCTTCACTTCACCACAAGGAGATGTGTTTTTAAACCAAGGTCCTAATCTTTGCAAAGTTTAAGTCCAGGATGGACAGAGTCCATTTTGGGTAGGGAGTTGCTCAGGATATCTGCTCTAATTGCCCCATGTCCAGAATGCCTTGAAGTGAGAACATGTTTGTGTGCTTGAAGACTTTCATATGCAATTGACATCACAGGATACAGAAATATTTTCCAGGCTTTATTATAACTTAATTACTGAATAATTTGTAGTTCATTTTTATTTATCCATTTGTGAAATACAGGCGACTTTGTCAAGGCCAATACTTATCAACCTTCCCCAATTTCCTTGAGAAGATGCATGGCTTACTGGCAAAAGAGGAGAACTGAACATGAACCACATTGTTGGTTGTCTTGGGCCAAATGTCAGAAAACCTGACAGAATATCATTTATTGAGGGGAATTGAATATAAATGTCAGGAGGTTACACTTCAGTTATACACAATACTGTTCATAGTATAGATCACCTTCGTTAAGGAAGGATGTAAGCGTGTTGGCATCAGTTTAGAGTAGGTATCCCAGGCTAATAACTATAACAGATATGTTGTCATACAAGGAAATGTTGGACAGGCTAGACTTGTAGCTACTAGAATCTGGAAAATGAGCAACGACTTGATTGAAACATATACTTTCCTGATGCATCTTGAGATGTGGAGAAGTAGTTTTCTTTTATGGGAGAGCCTCGAGCTACAGGGGAACTGTTTAAGAATAAAGGGTTGCCCATTTATAACAGAGATGAAGCAAATTATTTTCTTTCCAAAATAACAATGGAAGCAGAGTCTACAAATATTTTTAAAATGTGGAACTACTGGTATTGGACTGGGGTGCTCAAAGTCAGAAGTCACACAACACCAGGTTATAGTCCAACAGGTTTATTTGAAACCACAAGCTTTTGGAGCACTGCTCCTTCGTCAGGGGTGTCATGTGAGTTCTGACTGAATATTCTCAAGGCAGAGATTAAACATTTCTTAGTAAGCAATGAGGTGAAAGGTTATCAGGGCAGGTGAGACTGGGGATTTGAGGTTGTAAACACATCAGCCATCATCTTATTGAATAGCTGAGCAGGTTTGAGAGGCTGAATGGCCCACTTTGGCCCTTCATGTATGTATTCACTAATATCATTCAATGTGGGCAAAGAGAATAGATTTCTTTCCCTAAAGGACATCAATCAATCAGGTGTGTTTTTATGATGATCCAAAAGTCAATGGTCACCATTACTAAGACTATCTTTCTATTCAAAATTTATCTAACACAATTTCGTTTCCTTAGCTGCTGTGATGAAATTTGAACTGATGGATGGAGTTGAAACCTGTCAAATGGATGGATGGATGTCAGTGCATTGAGAAAGTTAAAACATTTTTTCACTTGTGGAGGGAAGCTGGAAGAAATTCATCAACTTTTGCATTTAATGTAAGCATATTTTTGAACACACGAACAAACCCCATTGGACAATGGACTGTATCAAAATCAAGATACTGGCTTTAACTGTCCTTGGTTCCTTAGATTTCACTAGATTGAACAAGGTGAAAGGACAGTGAAGATTGATAGGACTAATTATTGATGGGCTGAATTGAAAGTCTTTAAATCCAGAGATATGACAGCTACTTCTTTACCTTTAATAGTATTTACTCCCACGACTGGTTCTGAGTGTGTGGTTTCACTGCCTTGGAGGCAATTTCTATGACACTGAAGGCATTGCTACTTTCTTCAAAAATGTTGACTTTGATATACAACACCCAGCTGTCAGCACTCATGGCAGCTTATGGAAGTTCTAGTTTAGACATCTGATGTAAAACAAAGGAGCAGTATACTTCCCTCAACCACCTGTCAGCCCAGTGAAGAAAGAGGATGAACATACAGCTTCATTTCACAGAAGATAATACACTGTGTCCAGAGTATACAGGTAGGGGAATAGATTTCTGATTTTAGAATCATAGAATTTTGCAGGATAGAAGAAGGCCATTCAACCCATCTTGTCTGTACCAGCTCCTAAAAGAGCTACCCAGCTGGTCCCATTCTTCAGACCTAACTCCGTAGTCCTCTAAATTCATGGCATGATTGAATATCAGTGCTTCAGGAAGCTTAGAGTCTTATGTCAGGTTGTTGTAAACATTTTCAGCCCCTATAAGAAAACCTCCAACCAAGAGAACCCGATGGGCCATATTACCAGAGGAGATCAAAGTCAATACAGGCATGTCTTTGTCTTTGGCTCCTTCCAGGGATCTGCTGGTGACATCTGCAAGATCACACAATTTGCTATGCACACGTGTATCTCCCAGGTAACAGATACACATTTGTCAGGACAGCAACTATGCCCACTTTGCTATAAGGCTTCTGAAAAGAGTCCTTGAATTTGCTGTTCAGGCTGGATCCAGCAGGGATTCATAGATTGTAAATGTGGCAATCAAGGCACACTCAAAACAATCAACAGTATTCATAAACAAAAGGTATCCAATCCCTCAACATTCAATTTGTATATTACCACCAAAAGATTGTGCATGTATACACAACAATACCTTAATTTTGTACCAGTTATATCTTTTCTAGATTTTGTAGTTCCAAAGAGATAGAGCGAATGGCTCCTTGGTGACAAGGGATGCATTCTACAATATCATTTATGTAGATTCTACACAAGAAAGATCAAAGAGAAAACACATGAACACAAGAGTAATCATTGAGAAAGCAACTGGAAATATAAAAATGCAATTCTGCCGCTTGAGTACATCTTCAAGGGTATAAGTCCAGAATAATGGTGTTAACACAACCCAATGTTGAGGACTAGTGGTGCAGAAAGGTAAACATGGTGACCACTTGTATCTTCATAAGAAAACAACTGGAACCTGATATTGTCAGAGTACCTGTAGCCATTTCCTTAACTGCCAAGTATACCTTCTATGGACTTATTCAAACATGTTTCAGCTAATCTGAGGCAATTCAGCCATCTGACTGACCAGTAGTGAACCCCTGATAATCCTTCTACCCTCAGCACAAAACAGTTCAAAGAGTCAACAAATCATATCTTTCGCTGACACCTATCCTCTGCACCCGTACCATTTTTCACAAGGTCATTGGCCAAAAACCAGGTGAAAAGTAACAAAGAGGAAGAAAAGATAATGGATTTTTGAAAGAACATTTCTGGAGCATATCTGTTTTTCCATCCTCCCTCTCATACTACACATGAATTTCCCATAAGAAGTGAAACATAATCTTTTTTAAACGTTATAATTGTACAGCCTCTACCACTTCCTCTGGCAACTCATTCCATACATGCACCACTCTTTGCTTGAATAAGCTGCCCTGTAGGTCCCTTTTATATCTTTCCCCTCTCACTTTAAACCTATGCCTTCTAGTTTTGGACTCACCTACCCAGGGAAATGACTGACTATTCACCCAATCCATGCTTTGTAAGGTTGCCCCTCAGCCTCTGACACACTAGGGAAAACAGCTCCAGCCTATTTAGCTTCTTCCTTTAGCTCAAACCCTCCAACCCCGGCAACATTCTTGTTAATCTTTTCTGATCCCTTCCAAGTTCCACAACATCCTTCCTGTAGGAGAGAGACCAGAATTGCTCACAATACTACAAAAGTAGTTTAATCAATATCCTGTACAGCTGCAACATGACCTCCCAACTTGTATACTCAATGCACTAACCAATAAAGACAAGCATACAAAATGCCAAATGCCTACTTCACTATCCTATTTACCTGCAACTCCACTTTCAAGGAACTATGAACTTGCACTCCAAGGTCTCTTTGTTCAGCAACACTCCGTAGGACCTTACCATTAAGTGTGTAAGTCCTGCCCTGATTTGCCTTTCCAAAATGCAGCACCTCATATTTATCTAAATTAAACTCCATCTGCCACTCTTCGGCCCATCTGATCAAGATCCTGTTGTACTCTGAGAGACATTCGCTGTCCACTACACCTCCAATTTTAGTGTCACCTGCAAATTTACTAACCATACCTCCCATGTTCACATCCAAATCATTTCTATCAGTGAGGAAAAGCAGTGGACACAGCATTGATTCTTGCGGCACACTACTGGTCAGAGGCCTCCAGTCTGAAAAATAACCCTCCACCACCATCCCCAGTCTTCTACCTTTGAGCCAGTTCTGTATCCAAATGGCTAGTTGTCTCTGTATTCCATGTGATCTAACCTTGCTAACCAGTCTATCATGAGGAACCTTGTTAAACACCTTACAGAAGTCCATATGGATCACATTCTCCACTCTGTCCTCATCAACCCTTTTCATTACTTTTTCAAAAAATTTCAATCAAGTTAGTGAGCCAGGATTTCCCATGCACAGACATTTTAACTATCTCTCATCAGTCCTTACCTTTCCAAACACATGTAAATCCTGTCCCTGAGCATTTCCTCCAATTTGCCCACCACTGATGTCAGGCTCACCAGTCTATAGTTCCCTGGCTTTTCCTTACCACCTTTCTTAAACAGTGGCACTACATTAGCCAACCTCCAGTCTTCCAGCACGTCACCTCCAGTACCTCAGCAAGGGGCCCAGCCACCTCTCCCCTCGCTTCCCACAGAGTTCGAGGGTGTACCTGATCAGGTCCTAAGGATTTATACACCTTTATGTGTTTTAAGATGCCCAGCACCACCATGTCTATAATAATGGCATTTTTCAAGACGTCGCTATTTATTTCCCCACGTTGTCTTTCTTCCATAGCCTTCTCCACAGTTAACAGATACGAAATCCCTGTTTAGTATCTCATCCATCTTCTGTAGTTGCACACGTAGGCAGCCTTCTTAACCTTGAAGGGCCCTAGTTACCCTTTTGTCCTTAATGTATTTGTAGAATCCCTTTGGATTCTCCTTAACCCTATTTGCCAAAGCTATTTCATGTCCCCTTTTTGCCCTGCTGATTTTCGTTTTAAGTATATCCTATACTCTTCTAGAGATTCACTCAATCCCTGCTATCTTTACCTGACATATGCTTCTTTCTTTTTCTTGACCAAAACCTCAATTTCTCCGATCATTCAACATTCCTTACACCTAACAGTATCTCATTCATCTTCTATAGTTGCACACGTAGGCAGCCTTCTTAACCTTGAAGGGCCACATGTAAATCCTGTCCCTGAGCATTTCCTCCAAAAACTTGCCCACCACTGATGTCAGGCTCACCAGTCTATAGTTCCCTGGCTTTTCCTTACCACCTTTCTTAAACAGTGGCACTACATTAGCCAACCTCCAGTCTTCCAGCACGTCACCTCCAGTACTCAGCAAGGGGCCCAGCCACCTCTCCCCTCGCTTCCCACGGAGTTCGAGGGTGTACCTGATCAGGTCCTGAGGATTTATCCACCTTTATGTGTTTTAAGATGCCCAGCACCACCATGTCTATAATAATGGCATTTTTCAAGACATCGCTATTTATTTCCCCACGTTGTCTTTCTTCCATATCCTTCTCCACAGTTAACAGATACGAAATCCCAGTTTGGTATCTCATCCATCTTCTGTAGTTGCACACGTAGGCAGCCTTCTTAACCTTGAAGGGCCCTAGTTACCCTTTTGTCCTTAATGTATTTGTAGAATCCCTTTGGATTCTCCTTAACCCTATTTGCCAAAGCTATTTCATGTCCCCTTTTTGCCCTGCTGATTTTCGTTTTAAGTATATCCTATACTCTTCTAGAGATTCAATCAATCCCTGCTATCTTTACCCGACATATGCTTCTTTCTTTTTCTTGACCAAAACCTCAATTTCTCCGATCATTTAACATTCCTTACACCTAACAGCCTTGCCCTTCACTCAAAGGGTCTGTCTCTGGACTCTCGTTATCTCATTATTGAATTCTTCCCAATTTCCAGCCATGCCTTTACCTGTGGACATCGCCCCCAGTCAACTTGTGAAACTTCTTGCCTAATATCATCAAATTTGGCCTCCTTCCGGTTTAGAACTTTAACCTTTAGATCCGGTCTATCTTTTTCATCACTATTTTAAAACTGATAGAATTATGGCCACTGGCCCCAAAGTGTTCCCCCACTGACACCTGAGTCATCTGCCCTGACTTATTTCCCGTGTAGGTCAAGTTTTGCACGTTCTCTAGTAGGAGCATCCGCATTCTGAATCAGAAACTTTTTCCTGTATACATTTAACAAATTCCTCTCCATCCAAACCTTAACACTATAGCAGTCCCAATCTATGTTTGGAAAATTAAAATCCCCTATTATAATCATTCTATTATTCTTACAGATAACTGAGATGTCTTTACAAATTTGTTTCTCAATTTCCCACTGACTATTGTTGGATTGAGAATACAAGGGTCAGAAGGTGTGGTGCTGGAGAAGTATAACTGGTTGTGCAGCATTCAAGGGGCAGGGGAGTTGACATTTTGAGCGTGGGCTCTTCATCAGGAATGGTAGGGATCTTGTGCTCGGGATGTCGACTTTCCTGCACCTTCGATGCTGCCTGACCGCTGTGCTTTTGCAGCATCGCACACTTTGACTCTGATCTCCAGCATCTGCAGTTTTCACTTTCTCCTAGGTCTATAATACAATCCCAGTAAAGTGATCATCCCTTTCTCATTTCTTAGTTACACCCAAATAACTTCCCTGGATGTATTCCCAGGAATGTGCTCCACAAGTTCAGCAGTAATGTTATCCTTAATCAAAAACACCACTTCCTCTCCTCTCTTGCTCCCATTTCTATTGTTCCTATATCCCTGAGCCACACTTTTGTAATTGCTATGATAATCCAGTCCCACGAACCTAACCATGCCCACGGTTCATCTGCCTGACCTGTTAGCCTCATGCATTTAAATAAATGCAATTTATCAGTCCTATCTCATTGTTTGCTTTGTACCTGCCTGCCCTGATTTGACTTACTCCTTTTCCCAATTGTATCTGTGTCAAACTGCTATCTTTCCTCAGTATACTAGTTTAAATCCTCCCGGGCAGCTCTAACAAATCTCCCTGCCAGTGTATTAGTCCCCTTCCAATTCAGGTGCAATCCATCCTTCTTGTATAGGTCACATCTACACCAGAAGAGATTCCAATGATCCAAGAATGTGAATCCTTCTCCTCTGCACCAGCTGTTTGTAGTCACACCTTGTTCCAGATCACTGGCCAATTCAGAAAGCCCTATGCTATGGGATGTGAGTTATCATAGAATAAAGTAACCGTTCCCTTTCCATGATGTGCTACAGTGTTTGCAGCTTTGCTTCCAGTTCAATAACTACTTTTTGTCATTTATATAAATGATTTGGATGTGAGCATAAGAGGTATAGTGAGTAAGTTTGCAGATGACACCAAAATTGGAGTTGTAGTGGACAGCGAAGAAGGTTATCTCAGATTACAACAGGATCTTGATCATATGGGCCAATGGGCTGAGAAGTGGCAGATGGAGTTTAATTCAGATGAATGTGAAGAGTACTGAGTACAGGAGTTGGGAGGTCATGTTGCAGCTGTACAGGACATTGGTTAGGCCACTTTTGGAATATTATGTGCAATTCTGGTCTCCTTCCTATCGGAAGAATGTTGTGAAGCTTGAAAGGGTTCAAAAAAGATTTATAAGAATGTTGCCAGGGTTGGAGGATTTGAGCTAATAGGGAGAGGCTGAACAGACTGGGGCTGTTTTCCCTGGAGCGTCGGAGGCTGAGGGGTGACCTTATAGAGGTTTATAAAGTCATGAGGGGCATGGATAGGATAAATAGACAAAGTCTTTTCCCTGGGGTCGGGGAGTCCAGAACTACATGGCATAGGTTTAAGGTGACAAGGGAAAGATATAAAAGAGACCTAAGAGGCAACCTTTTCACACAGAGGGTGGTACATGTATGGAATGAGCTGCCAGAGGAAGTAGTGGAAGCTAGTACAATTGCAACATTTAAAAGGCATTTGGATGGGTATATGAATAGGAAAGGTTTGAAGCGATATGGCCGGATGCTGGCAGGTGGGACTAGATTGAGTTGGTATATCTCGTTGGCATGGACGAGTTGGACCTCTGTTTCCACGCTGTACATCTCTATGACTCTATTTACATTTCAATGAAGTACTGAAAGGCTAAGATGAGATTTTCCTCCACTCCACTTAACAGACTGAATGTGTAGACCAGTGGTCGGGTCTGCATGCATTGGTTGTGTGCCATGACTAAATGTTCAATGCAGATAGCTACTCTTTCCATGGAGGCAGCATTAATGCAAAGTCCTGAAACATCATGAACTCTTTTTAAAAGAGATGGACTCATTTAATGTTGTTAAAATCATGCAGTGTCTTTAGAAATGCTGACAGAAGCTAATGCAATCAAATCTATTGCTGCTCCACAACATTCCCCTTTCTTGACCATCTGACGCTCAGCATCTATGTTCAGCTCAGAAGAGCATGGAGGGTCCTGCATGGGGAAACAGTGATGCAGGTGATAACATGTTACAGCCAGTCCCTGGGCAATGGACGCCCAATTTATGATCCTGGTTGGTATTCCTCCAAATGGTTTTGTTGCCAAGTGCGAAGATCTGAACTGGTCCCTCTCTTTAATTTAGTTCCACCTCCCTCTCAGTTGGTCACAAGTTTATTTGCTAATCAAAGCAAGATTGTTGGATAATGCAAGCAGTTGATGTGAAGCAGTTGATTTTGAAACTCTTGGCTTTGTAAGTTAACTGACAGGTAAAAACAGGACTGCAGATGCTGGAAACCAGATTCTAGATTAGAGTGGTGCTGGAAAAGCACAGCAGTTCAGGCAGCATCCAAGGAGCAGGAAAATCGACATTTTGGGCAAAAGCTCTTCATCAGGAATAGGCTACTGTCCTCTTTCTTTTCAATGGTGACTTCACTGGTTTGCTTGGCTTCCAGAATTCAAAGTTAGAGTGGTTCTTGCAGCACAGGAGAGTCTAATGATTTTCACAGCCCATTAGCAATCAACCCTCTATAACACACACAGTCAATGGATTGCTGTTGGCTGTTTAACTCCTTGATTTAATTATTTCTGGAAGGGTAAAACACAACCATGTCTTCAGTTTGGGACATAATCCATAGCAGATGGCTTTCTACTGGGAGCAATAGTCAACTCATCCTTATCTTTATAGTCAGAAGAGATCACAGACCAGCCTGTTTTGAATTGAATCTCTCCCTTTAAAGGGTTGCTGTTTGAAGATCCCTTGGTACCTTTTCAGGTCAGATATTCCATGGTTCGTCTCACAGCTTTGCCAAACAGTCACTGAATTTACACCTGCAGTTGTCTTTCAGCTGTATCTTTAAATAATGATTCAATGTGCCTGTAAGTAAACCAGGGTTATGATCATGATTTGGAGATGCTGGTGTTGGACTGGGGTGTACAAAGTTAAAAATCACACAACACCAGGTTAAAGTCCAACAGGTTTAATTGGAAGCACACTAGCTTTTGGAGCAACGCTTCTTTATCAGGTTATGATCCATTGTCATGAGAAATGGATTAGTAATCCAGAGGCCCAAAATACTATACTGGGGGACATGAATGCAAATCCTACCATATCAGCACAAAATTTATGTTTGATTAATTAGTAAACATCTGAAAGGGAAGTTTATCTTGAAAATAATGGTTAAAAAAACCCATCAGATATTGTCATGAAAACCTATCTGGTTCACTCATGCCCCTTAGGCAAGGAAATCTGTCTTATTCACGTGGTCTGGTCCACATGTAACTATAGACCCATAGCAATGCAGTTAGTTGTTATCTGTCCTTGGATATAGCCTAGCAAGCCACACAGTTCATGAGCAATTAGCGATCAGCAAGAACAGCTGGTTTTGCCTTTCTTGGCTATATCCCACAAAAACAATTTTAAAAGCTCTCAATTGTTCTTCCTGTCTCTAAAACTTGCTCCTGCTTGTTCCAAACCCTGTGATAACCCAAGGACTTATATTAGATGTCCTATTAAGATGCATACCCAAGCTTGTAGAAGGTTGCATCAGTTCTGTGACAGCATTCCCTCAAAATCAGCAATCTCCTGAGGTGTCTTCAAGCTCATCCTGCATCAGCTCATGAGGTAAGCCTCAGGATCTGGGAAGGTGCACTAAAATTGACAAGGTGAAAGGGTTCTTAATCTCAATTTAGTAGTTCTTTATTTTTCAATGCCTGTTGACATCATGTCAACACAAGTGAGTGCTGTATATCATGTGCCTGTCACCTGGGGAGGTGAGAGCAACTGCCCTTGACATCAAGGCTACATCTGAACGAGTATGGCATCAAGGCACCCTAACAAAACTAGCATCTTTGGGAATCGGGGGAAAGCTCGACCTTGAATGCACTCATATCTAGCACAAGGGGAGATAGTTGTGATTAAAGTCATCTCAGCCTCAGGAGTTATTTAGGTAGTGTCCTAGGCCCAACAATCTTCAGGTGCTTCATCAACAAACTGCTGTCCATCATAAGGTCGGAAGTGGGAATGTTCACTAATAATTGTGCAATGTTCAGCATAATTCATAGCTCCTCGGATACTGAAGCAGTCTATATCCAAATGAAGCAAGACCTGAACAATATCCAGGTTTGAGCTGACAAGGTTTGCGGGGTGGCGGGGGAGCAATGGCCTAGTGATATTTTCACTAGACTATTAATACCGAAGCCCAGACATGGAATGGAGATAAACTTCTTCAGCTAGAGAGTGGTGAATCTATAGAATTCACTGCTCAGAAGACTGTGGAGACCAGGTCATTGAGTCTGTTTAAGAAGGAAATAGATTCTTGAATGTCAAGGGGATCAAGAGTTACAGGGAGAAAGCAGGAGAATGGGGTTGAGAAACTTATCAGACATGATTGAAGGGCAGAGCAGACTTGATGGGCTGAATGACAATTTCTGCTCCAATGTTTTATGGTCTTATGGGTTCAAGTACTGCTATGGCAGATAGAATTCAAATTCTATGAAAATTGGAATTAAGAGTCTAATCATGAAACTGTTGTTGAAATTGTCATCCTTATCTGTCGTCCTTATCAGTGAAGAAGGGTTATACCCAAAATGTCGACTTCTCCACCTCCTGATGGTGCCTGGCTTGCTGTGTTCTTCCAGCCTCCTGGAAGAGAGTGGCTGTTGGTTTGTGTACTGTTATGAGTCCTAGTGGTTGTAGTAGTCTGGCTGTCAGTTCAGAAATGTTCTTGATGTATGGTGTGGCATGTCCTCATTCCGTTGTCTTTCCCTTAGGCATCTGTTGATGAAATTGCGGGGCTATCCGCTTTTGGCGAATACATTGTAGAGGTGTTCTTCTTCCTCTTTTTGCAGTTCTGGTGTGCTGCAGTGTGTTGTGGCCCTTTTGAACAGTGTGCTGATGCAACTTCTTTTGTGTGAGTTGGTTGTCCTTTTCTTCCTCTAGTGAATCGGATTCCTGTGATTGTGGCGTTGATGATCCGGTGTGTGTTTTCTATTTCTGTGTTTTTAATGATTACAAAGGTGTCATCTACATATCTGACCCAGGGTTTGGGTTGAATTTGCGGTAAGACAAGAGGCATGGCACTCATGCACAGATTCTATCAACAAACACATCGACCTGGACCCAATATACCGGCCACTGCCGCGGACAGCTGGAACTGACAACCGGAAGCGGCAGAGACAAACCACTATAAATGCTGGAGGAAACATCACAGAAACACTTCACAGGAGGCTCCCAAGCACTGAGAATGTCACCTAGACAGGGGATGAAACGCCTACAACACAAATTCCCAGCTCGGCGAACAGAACCACAACAACGAGCACCCGAGCTACAAATCTTCTCACAAACTTTGGTCATGTCTCACAAACTTGATTGAGTATTTTGAGGATGTAACAAAAAAGATTGATGAGGGCGAGCAGTAGACATTACCTACATGGACTTTAATAAAACCTTTGACAAGATTCCGCATGGTAGACTGATTAACAAAGATAGATCAGATGGGATTCAGGGAGACCTTGCCAATTGGATACAAAATTGGCTTGACAGTAGGAAACAGTGGTGGTGGAGGATTGTTTGTCTGACTGGAGGCCTATGATAAGTGATGTTCCACATGGGTCTGCTTTTTATCATTTATATGAATGATTTGGATGAGAATTTGGGAGGCATGGTTAGAAAGCTTGTGGATGACACCAAAATTGGTGATATAGTAGACAGTGAAGAAGATTATCTAAGATTACAAAGGGACCTTGATCAATTAGGCTAATGGGCTGAGGAAGTTCATATGTGGATTAAACAGATGAAGTGATAGATGCAGGTGCAGTTACAACATCTGAAAGACATTTAGATAGATACATGAATAAGAAAGATTTAGAAGAATATGGGCCAAACGCAGACAAATGGGACTAGGTTAGTTTGGGAAACTTGATTGGCATGGATGAGTTGGACGAGTTGGATCATAGGGTTTATTTCCATGCTACATGACTCTGTGCCTCTATGATTCAAATGAACAAAAATTTGTAGTTTTATCTCAAATTCATCACTTGTGGAATGCACGTTCAATTCTGCACCTACACTGAGTTATAAAACAACTAAACTTTTTTAAATGTTTAGAGCTCAAAGGAAGATAGTTGGAATTCCTCAGGGTAGGGTTTCCTGGGCCGAACTATCTTCAGCTGCTTCAACAGTGACCTTACCTCCACTGTAATGTCAGGAGTGGGGATATTCAATGATGATTGCACAATGTTCAGCAATAATTCGTGCCCCCTTAGATAATGAAACAGTCAATGTCCATATACAGCAAAATGTGGATAAACAGCTTCTTCAACCCATGACCTCTTCCACCTATAAGGACAGGTGCAGCAGGTGGAAATACACAACCTGCAAGTTCCTCTCCAAGTCACTCACTATCCTACATTGAAACAATACCATTGATCCTTCACTACTGCTTTGTCAAATCCTGGAACTCCTATCCTAACATTACTGTTGGTGCCTTTACACCACTTGGACTGCAGTAACTCAAGTCATTAGTTCACTATCGCCTTCTTAAGTATAATTAAGATGGGTAATAAATGCTGGTCTAGATACCAAATCCCATGAATGATTTTTAAAAAGTGAAGCAAATGGTGTATATACCTTTAATGTGCATGGAATTGCAAAATAATACTATAACTTTATTAATTAACAGTTGGGGTTTGTATGTACTTAGATTTTTCCTGCATTTTCAGTGTAACATTTTGGCACTCAGAAGGTGGAATGCTGCAAAGTACCTAAAATAGCAGAATTTAATGAACACAACAGGGGTCTTGCCTATCAGCTGGAGAGGCAGTGAGAACCCCTTAACAACCATAGGGAAGGTAGAAGTCTTGCCACCCACCAGTCATAATTACCATTGGGGGAATGGAAGGAGGTGTGATAGTGCACTGATAACAAGCTAGAGAGCCAGGACACAGATGAAAGAGAGCAGGATGGAAACTTGTAGAGTTGGGATCTTGGGAAAGAGGTGTTGAAGGCAAGATCAGGGGTTGAGCTTTCAGTGGATTCTCCTTTTCACAAATGAGGACCCTATATGTTTGCGTTGCAATTTTCCATATAAACAATACAGAGATACGGCCCTAGGATTGGGCTCATTTACCATGTAAGAACCCACAGAACCCATGACCAATGACATGGAATTTCCTGGCAATTTTAACCACATCATATCCACTGGCAATTTTATATTGAAATGTAGTTAATTCTTCAAAATATTTCCTTATGTTCTGCTTTGCCTTCCAGTCTTTGTCCTGACTGTTTTATAACTGCCTGATTCAGGATTCTCTCAGATATTATTTGTTGTCCTCAATTTCTTGGATATGGTTACTGTATCTATGGAGTTTCCAAAAATTTTAGATAAAGCTTCATACACCATGGTTCTCATTTTCTTGAGTACTTTAAGATACTTGGCATTTGGATCACATGCTCCTCGAAAACTAGCACTTTGAGCTCCTTCTTAACACACAAATTAATTCAGTTTCTGGTCATTAATAAGCCCTGGATATCGATACTGGGGATTCACTAATAGTAATGCTATTGAATGCCAAAGGAAGCTTGTAAGATTCATGGCTGTTGTCGTTGATCATTGCCTATTCCTTTTGTGGTATGAACATTACTTGCCACTTATCAACCTTTAGTCCGCATATTGTCTTGCTGCATATGAACATTCACTGTTTCAGTAACTGAGAAATCGCAATTGGTGCTGAACATCTTGCAATCATTGGAAACACCTTCACTTTTGATGTTATGGTGGAGGAAAAGTCATTGATGAATCCCAACCTGAAAATGGTTGGGGATTAGGGCACTACCCTAAGAAACATCTGCAAAGATGTCGCAGAGCTGAGATGATTAATCAACAACAACCATGTTCCTTTCTGCTGGGTATGACTTCAACCAATCATACAAAGTCAATGTTTACTTTTCATGTAACAAACTGAAGACAATTAGGACAATTGACAAACACAGATTTTGTTTCATATCTCAAATAAATTGTGTCCTCAAGTGGATACATAACATAAATACATGTCCCTGTGGGTTGCTCATTTCATATGCCAGTAAACCAAATTATTAGGTACTTCATCTGCACTTCTCTCAACAGCATGATAATACTTTCTAATAACACTTATATAGTGTATTGGTCTAGGGGAGCTAAGAGAGCTTGTAAAATAGGGTGGAGTTACAGATTAATTTAAAACCTTACCCTGATGGAGACAGATCAAAAGGAAGTACGTCAGTGAAAAAAGGTTTCTACTGAGTCTTGACATTATCCTTCGAATTATTACAATAAAAATATTGGATGAGATTAAATACTATTACATTGCTTACTGTACACATCATAAGAAAATACTTGAATGAATTGTTGGGCCCAGCAGTTTATGTAATGTATTGAAGAAATTTTGCTGTAAGGTGGAATGGTGACACAGCAGCATGTCAGGTATAACTGAACATCAGATGAACAATATGAGAGTTATAAATTAAGCACTTTGTGCCTCATTAAGGTGTACAATGTACTGCTTGTTCCTATCAAATACAGTCACAGCATGGCTAGATTTAGCACTCGAACAATGTGCCTCAGAATAGCACTACAAAGTAGAGATATCAGAGCCATATAGTGACTTGATTTAGATTATCTAAACTCACTTTAATCACCAAGTAGATAAAACATTATTTTTTTGTTCATGGGATATAAGTATCTCTAGCTAGGCCAAAATTTTTTTGCCAATCCCTAACTTATCTGGAGGAAAGTGGTTCTTAAACTGCTGCAGTCCAAGTTATGTAGATACACCTACAGTTCTGTTAGGAAGGGAGTTCCAACACTTTAACCCAGTAATAGTGATAGAATGGCAATATAATCCCAAGTCGGAATGCTGTGTGACTTTGAGGGGAACTTGCAGTTAGTGGTGTTCGTTTGCATCTGTTGTCTTGTTCTTTGAGATGTTAGAGATGGCTAGTTTGGAAGGCGTTGTTTGGAAGAGGAGCCTGGTTGAGTTGCTGTACTGTATTTGCAGTTTGTATACATTGTTAAAAAAATGCATTGGTGGTGAAGGAAATTAATATTGAAGGTGGTTGATGGCTGCCATTCAATCGGGTTGCTTCACTCTGGCTGGTATCAAGCTTCTTGAATGTTGTTGGAGATGCGTACATCCAAGTAAACAGAGTGTTCTGTTATTGTTGAGTATGTTAGCACTGTTGACAACCTTTTCCATCACTTTGCTGATGACTAAGAATAAACTGATGGAACAGTTTTTGGCCAGGATGGATTTGTCTTGCATTTTGTAGACATGACATACCTTGGTAATTTTCCATATTGCAGGGTGGATACCCGTGTTGTGGGTGCCTAAGGGCTAGCTCATTCTGAAACCACAAATCTTCAGTACTACTGCTGGGATGTTCTCAAAGCCCACAAACGTTGCAGTATTCAATGTCTTCATTCTTGTCTTGATATCACATGAAGTGAATTGAATGAATTGGAGACTATCATTTATGGTACTGGACATGTCAGAAGGAGGCTGAGATGGATTGTTCACTTTTGGCTGAACTTGGATGTCAGTGCTACAGCCTTGTCTTTTGCAGTGATATACTGGACTACCCTATCACAGAAGATGGGATATTAATTGAGCCACCTCCTCCTGTTAGTTGTTTAATTGTCCACTGCCATTCATGAGTGGATATTGTATACAGTTACTGGAAGGATCTTGAACAGCACTGATGTACTGAGGGATCTTGGGATTCAAGTTCATAGTTCCCTGAAAGTGGTGATGCAAGTAGATATGGTGGTAAAGAAGGCATACAGCCTGCTTGCCTTTATTGGTCGTGGAATCGAGTACAGGAGTCACACTGTCATGTTGCAGCTTTATAAGAATTTGGTCAGGCCATACTTAGAGTATTGTGTTCAATTAAAGATGCCACATTACAGGAAGGATGTGGAGGCTCTGGAGAGGGCACAGAAGAGGTTTACTGGATTAGAGGGTATGAACTATAAGGAGAGGCTATAAACACTTGGGTTGTTTTTTCTGGAGCGGCGGAGGCTGAGGGGAGACTTGATAGAAGTTTATAAAATTATGAGATGAATAAGTAGGGTTGATGATCAGAATCTTTTTCCCAGAGGTGAAATGTCTAAAACTAAGGGGCATGCATTTAAGGTGAGAGGGGAAAGTTCAAAAGAGATGTGAGGGGCAAGTTTTTTTTGAGAGTGGTAGGTGTTTGAAAAATGCTGTCTGGTTTGGTGGTAGAGGCAGATATGATAAGAGTGTTTGAGAGACTTTTAGATAGGCACATGAATATTTATGGATTGGAGGGATATGGACCAATGGCAGGCGGAAGGGATTAGTTTGGTTTGGCGTCATGTTTGGCAGAACATCATGGCCGAAGGGCTGTTCCTGTGCTGTACAGTTCTATGTTCGATTACCTCCAGCAGCTCCTTTATGCCAAAGCCAAATGAACACTTTCTTGGGCCACCTTACATAAGGTCAGGATTGATTATGTGCATGGGCATGGGTATTGTCAGGCTGAAAGGAAATCTTACCGTAGTAACTGCCTGCTAGATCCTGTGAGGTTCTTGGTGTAGTGCTGTTGTCTCAACATACACAGAATTGAATGGAAGCCTTGTTTGGGGCCTTGTCCAGGTGCAACACTACCCCTTGTAAGGTCATAAACTGAAGATTCTCGGAGAAGGATGACAGAAGATGTCCTCTTACTTAGTCTGTGTTCTTTCTCTTACTGTTGACACAGATCTGCTGCAAGTTAAGAAAGAATGGCAGAGGCTAGTTCTGTAGTTGTAAAACTGCAAAGGATCCTCCACAGAACACAGCTCAGCCAATTCAGTTTGCAACAAAGCAGACACCATTGCTCCTTGCATATCATTCAGAGGAAGAAGCAGTAGAGCAAGATCAACCACAGAGGAAGAGAGCTCTGATACAGAACACGATTTACTCAGTTTGGTGCAGCTATCTGAAAATGACCGAGAGCCAGTGCAGCAAGAAATAAAGGATGACTCACAATACCATTTTACACCTGTGCCAGCTGCTATGTGAGGTCCTGTACTTACAAGAACTGGGTGGCAATCCCATCCCAGAAACCCTAAAGATAACGGCTGCTCTTAATTTCTTTGCCAGAGGATCACTTCAGGAAGATACTGAGGACTTCTATGGTATTTAACAGCCCATAACTCATAAATGTATCCAAGATATCACTGATGCTGTCTTCACAAGAGCTCACCTATTCGTCTTGTTCCCCATTGACGCCATTTGTCAAATAATGAGGGCACTAAGATTCCTGCCATTGTTTGTAATCTGCAGAGGCAGAGGGCAATTCAATTGTACTCAATGTACTACCTACTTGGGAACATGTGCTGGTTCTTGAAACCTCACCACTCCCAAGGTTGCCACAAGGTTAATGATTTAATCAAAATCTGCATTGTTCCCAATTTATTTGTCTAATGGAACTAGGTTAACAGAAAACACTGACCAGGTTCTTGCATTTAATAACGGCTGCTTTTCATTATGAATAAATAAACAGTAGTCACAAGTATACAAAACTACGATCGATCAACATATACCTCTACTCGATTCAACTCTAACCCTCTTTTAAACCCCTACACATTCATATTGACAGACAGACAAGAAAAAAATTGGTATCACAGGTAGAGGGAAGAAAAACAAGGAAGAGTTCAATAGCACCAGTCCACAGGATTCGATGAGATGTTCCTTTTGCTTGCCATGACCTCCTGTTCTTTCATCTCTTTTTTTCCAGGTTTTTCACTTCTTTTAAAGAGGCACAGGGTGATTGTTACAGTAATTATAAAGTTTCTTACTTACTGGTTAAAGATGCACCTTACAGCAACAGGTGGGAGAAAGTGACTGGCTTTCTTCAGGCTTCAGGTACTTTTACTAAAGAGAGAGGGCACACAGAATTTGATCTTTCAGCAATCTAGATGCTTCTTATCATCTATTGTAAACATCCAAGCCTTCGTCATTCGAATGACTTCCAGCATCTACTGCTGGTCATTGACACAAACCAATCAACAATCTGTTGCCAACGAAATAAAATGATTGATTGAAGTAGGAAGAACAAGAAAAAAACAATCTAAAAACTCTAAAGAGGGCACAGAAGTGGAACAACTTGGGTATATTTGCGCAAGGATTATCAAAGGTAGCAGGGCAGATTAAGAAGGCAGTTATCAAGGCATTCATGGTATTGGGCCTAATAAATAAAAATATAGAATATGAAAGCAAGTTACACTGAACATTTATAAAACACTGGTTTATTCCCAGCTCGGGTTTTTTGTCCAGTTCTAGGCATTGCATGTTTGGAAGGCTGTGAAGGCATCGGAGGGGTGCAGCAAAAATTCACGACAAGATTGGTTAAAAGGCCTTAGTTACATGGATAATTTGGCAAAATTGGGGTGCTTGAGAATATGGCAGAGACAGAGTCAATTTGGCTTTCAAAAAGGAATTGGATAATTATTTGAAAAGGAGAGATTTGCAGATCTATGAGGAAAAGGCTGGAAAGAGAAGCGAGTTGAATCATGCTTGGAGAAGTTCTGCACAAACTTTCCCAAAGGAATGATCTCCTTCTGTAATGTATTCACTCTGATTCTATAGTTGCTGCACTACTATCCAACTGACAAAACATTATTCAGCACATCAATGATTAAACCTGTTCAATATCATGTAGTGCATTTAATCAAAGAACCATTAGGAGATAGTCTTTGGTTCCTTTTATCATGATTTTTAAAATCAATCTGTTCAGATGTGTTATGGCACACCAAAGTGTTAATTGCTATTTTTAAAATAGGACAACAAGAAAATCAAATCAAGGTGGAAGATGCTTATACTTCTGAATTTGTTCTGTGCTTTAGTTGCAAAGGAAACCGCATCTGTAATAATATTTCTTTACCACTTCTTGAATAACTAAATTACCACTGAACCACTTGTTAGCTGGCAAGCATTTGTTCATTATTCCATGGAGGAAATGAAGAAAAGACAGCCCAATGTGAAATACAGGTCACTGGGGTATGAAGGAAGCAAAGGAGATGGATTCTGGGAGGAAATGAAGTGTAGGGCAGAGATACTGCTAACTGTATGTCCACTGTTGCGCTCCATACCTATAAAGATGGATTAACAGGTTTGTGCACAGTTGTGTAAGATAATGGTGCTGAAAAATTATGAGGATAAAGAGGGAATAGGGCTGAATTTGATTTATGATTGCATTTCGTCTCTTAATTCCAAGATAGTGGGGTATTATTTGATTTATTCCTTTTTTTTCCTTCATCATGCCCTTTAATAAAGGTAGACCAAAAGGTATTCCCCAAACCCTGATTTTTCAATTCTTATTTTTGACATGAAGCTACAGCAACAACATTTAAGATGAAATCAAAGATAGGGTTTATTAACAAAACACAGGGAAATTTCTTCACTACTTCATCCCACGCACATACACACACACAGAGGAAATTAAGGAAGTCATGAGAGGAGATGGGTTAGAAACTACAAGTTTTGATAAATACAGAGGTTTTAAAAATAATTTCATGTGAGTCACAACTTCCTGGAGACCAGTGTCCAATAATAGTTTCCTTGGTCAACGAACCAGCAGGGGTCTCCTTCTGGCCTAGCAGGTAGTGTCCATTTTATCAGAGAGCAACTTGAGGACATGGAGATCCAGGGCAGGCTGCAAACTCAGTCTGGAATCCTGTTTTCCCTTTGATGGTCAATCAGCAACTGACCTAGAATCCCAAAAAGGTGTACTTGAAATTCAACAAATTCCATTTTCAGTCATGTGCCAAAGAGAAGCATTTTGGCTGCTGATGGCCCACCTCAGTGGGCTAGTGGTAGGTTGTTAAACTAACACAACAGGTCTGCCTTATCCATTAAAATTTACATTATGTGGTGATGAGGTAATTGTAAAAGCCTTTGTGCTCATTGATGTTTTTCTCGCTGGTCTCGGCTGGCTAGAAGCAGATAACTCATCTCCAAGCCCTTTGTGTCAACTTTAACTGGTATATGTAAACAAAATAGAGACTACAGGAACTTCTACAAATATGATCATGTGGTCAGCCTTAATCATTTGTAAAGTCCAGAAAGTTGGTCCATTTTTAAAAGAAACAAATTTAAACATAGAAATACATAAAATAATGCAACTTTCTTTGGGATTTCTGTCATACCTTTGGCCATGACAAGCACATGATGTTCTTATTCTATTGAGCTTCACCCATTCTACTGATGTCATACACAATCTTTGGGTAATATGAGTAGTTCTGTTGTAACTTTTGGAGTGGACAGATGTATCAGTACCAGTGCTGAGGTCTTAGTAATTGTGCCTGATCCAATTTAGTTGTACTAATTGATATCATGCAATAAACTTTCTTATTATCTAAGAACAGTGCCTCTTCCACAGATACACTATGGTGGTGTACTCTCTACCAGTAATTACTAGATAGATCCAAGACAAAGAAAAGACAAATGCAGCCTCATCAACATCCCTTATAGTTGTAGCAAAACTTACCCATTTTTAAACTCCAATCACCTAGCAACAATGACCAAAATTCCATTTGTCTTCATAATTACTTGCTGTACCTGTATGCTAACGTCTTGAATTCCATGCACAAGAACACCCATATCTCTTTGTTATGCACTTTTAGGAATCTCTCTGCATTTAAGTACTAGTCTGTCATTTTATTTGTCCTGCCAAAGTGCATGATCTCACTTTTTCCTATACTTGCCAACTTTTTTTTCCAACTCAACTGATTTATATCTTGTTGCAGAATCCTGATACCCTCATCACAACATGTCTTCCCACCTATTTTTAATAACATCAGAAGATATCAATACATTACACTCTGCCCCTCTTCCAAGTCATTAGATAGATCGTAAATAATTGATGCCTTGGGTCTTTTTGTGGCACTCCACATATTTCCAACCTGAAAAAAAACCCATTACTCCCAACTGTCTGTCTTCTGTGTGTTAACCAATCATCAATCTATACTAATACTTGCAATCTTTGGCAATAACCTTTCTTATTGGATGCCTGCTGGGAATCCAGTTTACTGCATCTACCAATTTCCTTTATCAACTTTGCTTTGTACACTGAGTACATTTGCCAAATATAATATATTTCACAAAACCATGTTAACTCTGTTTGATTTTGTTAAGTTTCTGAAATGTCCTACTATTTCATGTTTAATGAGGGACTCCAGCATTTTCCCAACAACAGACATCAGGCTAACTGGCCTACAGTTTCCTGTTTTCTGTCTCCTTCCCTTCTTGAAGGGAGGTGTCACTTGAGTAATTTTCCAATCTGCTGGAACTGCCCTGAAATCCAATGAATTTGGAATAGTTCACTGAATGCTACACTGTCTTGGGACCACCTCCCACCAAATCTCATGCTCTCCTGCTCTCACTATAACCTGTAACATCTTCCTTCACTTGCTGTCACCCACTGCAA
Source organism: Chiloscyllium plagiosum (assembly GCF_004010195.1). NCBI lineage: Eukaryota > Metazoa > Chordata > Chondrichthyes > Orectolobiformes > Hemiscylliidae > Chiloscyllium > Chiloscyllium plagiosum. The sequence continues at coordinate 17,331,000 of NC_057716.1, read as the reverse complement.
ATCCTGACAGCACTGACCTTGCATGCCCTTTGTTGCCTATTCACTTACTCAGGGTACTTCCCCACCAGCACCAAAAATAACAACTGTGCCAACCACTCATTTCCTTTAATACCTGCCTTTCTCTTATTCCAGGAGCATGGTACCCATGTTGGAGCAAGCAGCAAGATCAAGTTGCCAGTTACCTGAAATGATTTCTACATTGAGAATTCTCATTGTCTAGCTTGTTTGGCAACTTTGGTAAGGATGGAATGCTGATTATTAATTAGATGAGTTGATCTACTAACAAGGCACTTAACAAGTTATAATCCTCCTTAATTGGCAACTTGTCATTGCTGAGCAAGAAACTCACCTTGCTCGTTGGTAAAAGCATAAAAGATGAAATGAAGAACTGTTGATGTGGAGATAGGCCTTGTCTTGTCCAATTTTGCTGAAATACCATCAAGATCACATTCTATGTCAACAGTCAATGAGAGTTTAGCCAAATTGCCTCATACCAAACATTATGTCAACAATGGATTCTGGCATGTGCCACTAAATTAACAATCAAGACTGCTTATGATATTTATCACTCCATTTGGGAGATTTTGTTTCAGCAGACTTCCACTCAGGATCACTTCAGCTGGGGAAATTTTACAAAGTAGAATGTCCAATGTATTATAAAGTTTAGGAGGGTTCTTACACCAGATGTATGACAAATTGACGCATGGAGAGATCATTAGGGAACCTGCAGCATTTTGTAAATTAATTGGGTGTCGCTGGCTGGGCCAGCATTTATTGCCTATTCTAGTTGCCCTTGAGAAGGTAGTGGTGAGCTGCCTTCTTGAACCACAGGAGTCCACTGGCCATAGATACTCCCACAATGCTGTTGAGGAGGTGGGGAGTGGGGGAATTTCCAGGATTTTCACCCAGTGACACAGAAAATACAGTGATATATTTCCAAGTCTGGATGGTGTGTGGCTTGGCAGGTTACTTGTAGGTGGTGGTGCTCCCATGTATCTGCTGCCCTTATCCTAAATGATAGTGGCCATGAGATTGACAGATGTTAAGAAGTCTTGATGATTTTAAAACACCTACAGTCTGAAGGTCTTCAAACTGCATCCAAATGATTCTCTTAAGAGTCAGTTCTTCGTCATACAATAAATCTGACAAAGATCCATCAGCAATTCTGACAACCAGTTTGGTTCTTTTAACACTTTACGTCACCATAGTCACATTTTTTCTGCTAATCACTGATTAAATTATCCATGGATTCTCTGGATGCTGAACTCTTCTATTATATCCTGCTCTTACAAGAATTTTATTTCTGCTGAAATTAAAGTAGTTGTCAAGGGCTATCAGTACATTTTCAAAAATGTTCATTGTTTCCTTAACTGTTGGCAAGGTATAAGTTCATCTGTTTTACTTCCAATTGTAAGGAGAACTCTACTTATTTGTCAGATTCTGATTTAAAATCAAATTTGGAAGCTAGTCTGTATTTTATATATTATTTTCTCCAAAATGTCTGATTCTGCATTTTATTTGGTCCATTTCTGGAAATAAATCATCATGACAATATTATTTCTGTTGTAATGTTTGCCTAATTTGACATTTTTAACGTTCAAAATCAATGCTGTTGCTTTATGCTGTTGTACTGGAGATTCCCACATTTAGCGACTAATTTCCCTGGAGAATCGGAGGCTGAGGTGACCTTATAGAGGTTTATAAAAACATGACGAGCATGAATAGAGTAAATAGTCAAGGGCCTTTCCCTGGGGTTGGAAAGTGCAAAACTAGAGGCCATAGGTTTAAGGTGAGAAGGGAACGATTTAAAAGGGATCTAAGGGATAACGTTTTCACGCAGAGGGTGGTGTGTGTATTGAATGAGGAAATAGTGGAGGCTGATACAATTACAACATTTAAAAGGCATCTGGATGGATATATGAGTAGGAAGGGTTTAGAGGGATATGGGCCAAGTGCTGGCAAATGGGACTAGATTTATCTAGGATATCTGGTCAGCACGGACGAGTTAGAGCAAAGTGTCTGTTTCTGTGCTGTATATCTCTACTACTCCATAACATGGCCGAATCTGTCTTTCTCATGGCTTCACTGGGTGAATCTTGCTATTTGCAGCCTTCATTAATGATTTCTGTTTCCATAAAGGCTTTACTGAATGAATATACTTTAATCACTGTTTTACTAAATTATTCCTGCTATTTACAGCTTAAAGCGATTCTCTCACGGAAGGTTCTTGCTGTAATATTCAACATTTCTTTCAGTTTTCCTGCAAGATTCACACATCCTGTGGTTTAAACAAGTGGTTTTAATGAAGGATCTCCTGCCTTTCAAGTCTCTTACCTTCCCTCTTCCATTAAACCAAGGCCACTTAGCTATCTAACTTGTCTCCTTTTTCAGTTTCATTCTGTCTTTGCGATGTCCCCAAGTCTGCAACCTTGGTTTAACTTGCCCATATGGCTCTTGATTTCCTTTTCTGTAGGAGTTATGAAGGTGTAAGGGGTACTGTACCTTTAAGAGAGTTAAAAGCTAGCAGAACTACCTGACAGCATCAAGTGTTCTGGACAAGATATAATGTAACCTTTTGGTCCAGCAACTAGAGTAGCTAGTAGCAACTAGAGTGGTTGCCTGGAGACAAAAACACATTCAAATTAGGCCAATCAGTTTAAATTATACCCCCCAAAAAACCTCCAATCAAGTTTGAATTTTGAATATTGACAATATTAAAAATCCGATGTTTTGAGGTTATATGACCATGAAACATTGAACAGTTGAGGGAGAACTGCCAAAAGACCAACAGATGTAGGCTGCCAGTCAGAACTCTCTGAGAGATACCTGTCAAAAGAAGGAGTTTGCACAGAGAAAAAAACATCGACTCAAACCTGGAGAGAAAATCTACAGAGGAAGATATGACAGCTGGCTGGTTTTGAAATTTGAATTTTTTTGGTAAATCTTACTCAGGGGTTTTATTGGACTAGTATTATAGAACAGTAAGTAAAAGATAGAGAAAGGAGTTGTATATAATTGTTAGTTAATTATTCTCTGTTATACTTTATTTCTTAAAGTTCTTAATTTTTACTTTAAATAGTTCTTTGCCTTTCGAATTTTCACAGATTACTGCATAGGATAAATCTTTTCTGTTTCTTGGTTTAAAGTTAACAGAGGGGTTTTAACCTGTGTCATAACTGTTTGGGGGCTTGTCTGGCATTTGAATGGTTTGGGAGCATTTGTGCTAATTTGAACGCTTTGCGTCTTGGATTTAAGATTTTAACTGGTTAGACAGATTTGAATCGATTTTGGGTATGAAAAATTCCAGCAGATTTAAACACTTGCAGGTTAATGCCCTAGACCTTTAAATAAAACATAGGTGAGACAATTTATTTAATTTCAGTGACTTGTAGTTGATTAAATTAAAAGTGAGAGAAATGGCTCTTAAAATTGCTAAAGAGGTTCTTGGATTTGAAGATGATTCTCAAATTTGCAAAGAACGTTTAGAAGGAAAGAAACAGGTCATACTTTTAGAATTAGCGAAGAAATTAGATTTGGGTTTAACCAAGGACAAAAGTAAAGCTAAAATTGTAAGCGCATTACTCAAACACTTAGATGTGTCAGAGAAACAGACAAGTGCAGTAGAGGTTGAAAAACTTAAATTACAATTGAAGAAAATGGAGTTAGAGATAAACTAGAGAGAGAAAAAGGGGAGAAAGAGAGTAAAAAGAGAGAGAGAGAGGGGAAAAGAGAGAGACAATTCTTAGCTGAGCAAAGAGAGAGAGAAAGAGAGAGAGAAGAAAGGGAGAGACAAAAAGAGAGAATTTGAACTTGAGTAGTTGCAACTTAGTCAGCAAAGTCAGGTTAACAGAATGGAGATTAAAAAGAAGGTAGTGATATATACAAATATGTCAAAACTCTGCCACATTTTGATAAGGAAGATGTTGAAGCCTTCTTTATTTCATTTGAAATATTGATTAGGCAGATGGAGTGGTCTGAGCATTTATAGGTAATGCTAGTTCAGACGAGACTGGTAGGCAGAGCTAGTGAGGTATTTGCTGCACTGTCAGGTGAGGGGTCAAGAGATTATGAAGAGGTTAAACAGGCTATTTTAAGTGCTTATGAATTGGTACCAGAAGCATATAGACAGTAGTTCAGAAACACAAAGAAGGAACCAGGTCAGACTTATGTTGAGTTTGAAAGAATTATAGGTAGTCATTTTGATCGATAGGTGCATGCTTTAAAAATAGATAAGACTTTTGAGGCTTTACAAGAGATTATTCTGCTGGAGGAGTTTAAAAACTCACTTCCAGAGATGGTAAGAATTCACATGGAGGAACAGAAAGTTCAGGAAGTGAGAAGGGCAGAAGAAATGGCATATTTGTGCATAAGACAAACCTTTGGCCAGAATTTCATCCTGTGAGGGATAGAAGTTGGGAGAAGGGGAGATCCTACACTATGAAACCATGAGCAGAGAACACTGGTAAGAATTGACCACAGAATAAAAAATAAGTCTAAGAGGGTGGAAAGGAGGTGAAAGGCCTCAGGTGTATCCACTGTGGTAAAGTGGGACACGTAAAGTCACAGTGCTGGTCATTAAAGAAAGGCGCTGTGGGAAAGGATGTGGTAAAAAAAAAGCCAAGCCAGTGGCATTAGTGAAGGTAGTAAAAGAGATGCCAATAAGAGGCAAGGAGCTGCAGGAGAGTGCACAGCCTAGGCAGGGGCTGGGAATGGAGTTAGTACCTGATCTCCACAAAGCATTCACCTGCATGGGTAAAGTTTACTCAGAAAGGACAGGGGGAGAAGGACACATGGTTATAATTTTGAGAGATACAGGATCTAACCTATTGCTGATAGTAATGGATGAGTGAATATGCACTCTTTCTGATCTGTTACCCGAGAGTGTGGTAATTTGTGGGATAGACGGACAGAAATTTAGCGTTCCCCTATGTAAGATCAGGTTGGAATGCCAACTCAAGACTGGGGAAGTTACAGTGGGAGTGATTGACAGAGTGTCAGTTCCAGGAATTTAGTTTGTTCTTGGGAATGATTTGGCAGGATCCAAGGTGGGAGTGACACTCCTTGTTGTGGACAAGCCCAACGAAGACCAAGAAACTGAGGAGTTATAACAGAAATATCCTGGTATTTTTCCAGACCGTGTGGTAACCAGATCCTACTATCTTAAGTCATAGCACGAAGCAAAAAGTAAAGAGAAAGATGAAGGAGTTGAGCTTCAGTTAGCGGATACCCTGTCTACATAATGGTGCAGGAAAAAGCTGAACAGGTAGAGGGTCAGAGAAAAGTGTTTAGTTCTGAAAGGCTAAGGGATTTGCAACAGCAAGACAAGATGATAAAAGATATATATGTGGATGTGTACTCCAAAAAGGAGACAGCAAATATTCCGGAGGGTTATTATCTGAAAGATGGAATCCTAAAATGGAAATGGAGACCACAGCAGGTTAGTGTGGAGGAGAAATGAGCTCAGAAGGTGTTATGGGTAGCACATGAACTACCTTTAGAAGGTCACCTAGGGGTATGAAAGACTCAGGATAAGGTACAAAAACATTTTTATCAGCTTGGAATGCACAAGGATGTGGTTAATTTGCTGAACGTGTCATACATGCCAAATGGTAGGTAAGATACAAGCGGTAATAGAACCAGCACCTCTGTTGCCAATTCCCCCATTTGAAGAACCTTTCACGCGGTTTACAATTGATTGTGTAGATCCCCTCCTGAGAACTAAAATTGGGAATCAGTACTTGTTAACCATAAAGATGTGTCAACCAGATTTCCAGAGGCAATTTCATTATGGAGTATCAAGGCAAAAAAGGGTGGTAGAGGAGTTAGTAGCTTCCTTCACATGGTATGGGCTATGCAGAGAGATTCAGTTAGACCAAGGGTTACATTTTACTGCTAGGCTGTTTAAGGAGGTTATGGATAACTTATGGATCCAGCACTTCAAATCCAGTGCGTATCATCCTGAATCCCAGGGAGCTTTAGAAAGGTGGCATCAGACCTTGAAGTCCATTTTGAGAGCATAATGTCAGGGTTACCCAA
>NC_057716.1:17289592-17324464 GCF_004010195.1 Chiloscyllium plagiosum | reverse complement strand
CAAACTGGTTTAGATTTTTCTCTTTCCTTGATTTATAGTTCTTTCAATTCTAGTGAGACTTTCTGAACAATTACTACTTCATGACTTGTATCACTTCAAAAATTTCATGGCTAGGAATTGGAATGGTCTGCCTGAGAAGTGGGGAAAACAATTCCATCAGAGAATTCAAAAGGAACTTGGATAATTATCTGAGAAGAAAATGTTTACTGGACTAAGGGGAAAATGCAGGGGTGTGGGACTTGATAAGTAGCGCTAGTAGCTAGTATAGACATGGCAAACTGAATGGCCTCCTTCTGTAAATCATTCTATGGTTCAATCAGCAACGGAAGCCATCAAAATCACTCCTTCTCCTTTCGAGGATGGGACAGTGCTTCAAAATCTTACAGTTTTCATTTATCCATCATTTTTAACAGAATCACTTCGGGCCATCCACTTATCTCTCCTTCACTCTTCCTGGTATTCATTTTTTAACCAAAGGAATCATAATTGAATGGTTATTATTCTCTGGTGATTATTTATGGTGTCCATTATTTTCAAAGAATTATACCTTTTCATTATCTGTGTGCTCATTCCAGCTATCCATTATTTATTGCTGAAACTTGAATCTTGAAGTGAAATGTGCTTCAAATAAAACAGCGCAAATGAAAGTTTGATCGTACTCTTCTCAAACACAAAAGGCTATGCCAAAGCTGTTGGAGCTAGTTATTACAGAAGATGTATAAGTCAAAGCAACAGAATTGTTTTCTGATTTAACTGTGAAAATCATTAAAGTCAAAATTCAAATGACAAAGAATAATTTTAGAAATTGATTTTAAAATATGGTGTAAGTAAGATTTAAAAATGTAGCTCAATGGAAATACATATTAGCAGGTCACTGTGAGCCATGGTGGACCAGGCATCATGGATCTCACTCAATAAAATACTTTAACTGAAAATGGGAGAATTCTGCCTCATGTTATATATATTTTAGAAGTCCAATAACGTATACACGCCAGTTTCAGCCAAAATGCATTGTTCCAGTATCAGCTGGGAAGACAGAAAGGCAGCAACAGGAGATTGGCATTGGAGGGGTGGGAGCAGGAAAGCCATTATTATCAGAAAGGACAATAGGTTCATGAACCACAGTGCAACTGCCACTCCTTCAGGCCTTCACTTTATCAATCTTAAAGATCCATTGGAAAGTAGGTTGATGCGACATTGCAGTAATGCTTTGGAATTCTCTTTCCCAGTGTCCAGTGTAAACTTTCACTTCAGCACTCAGATTAAAGCTGTTTGTACTGCAATGAAAGCTGTAACATCTGCCACTGGGACTGATTGCATCATGGTGAGTTCTGCAGGTGTGCTGACTATGTTAGAAAGGCTGGGTTCCAAGCTCTATCTAAAATCCTTGACCTTTGTTTCTATATGTTTGTGTCCAGTACCTCACCATACACTGGTACCTCTTCTATCCAGACCTGTATAATACATGTAAAGCTGAATTTTCCCAGCCCATTGGCAACAGGTTGGAGGCATTAAGACTGGTATAATGATTCGGAAAGTCAACAGGAGCAGGACAATGCCAACTTGGCATCATGGCATATTGTCAGTTGTATAAATATAAGTGATACAACCACTTGTTGAATGGAGGATTGAAGCATTTAAGGGCTCACTTAAAGACCATTTCCCATCCCCAGTAGCACTGTGTCAGCTTTCCAGCATCAAAGCTGCCTCATCTTGTCTTCTTCCTTCACCGCATAGGTTCCAGTCTTTGTTGCCAGGGTTGGAGGGTTTGAGCTATAGGGAGGGGCTGAATAGGCTGGGGCTATTTTCCCGAGAGGTCAGAGGCTGAATAGTGACCTTATAGAAGTTTATGAAATCATGAGACGCATGCTTCGTGTGAATAGTCAAAGTCTTTTCCTCTCGGTAGGGGAGTCCAAAACTTGAGAGCATTGGTTTAAGGTGAGAGGGATAAGATTTAAAAGGGACGTAAGGGGCAACTTTTTCACACAGAGTGTGGTGTGTCTATGGTACGAACTGCCAGAGTAAGTGGTGGAAGCTGGTACAATTACAATTTAAAAGGCATCTGGATGTGTATATGAATAGGAAGGGTTTAGATGGATATGGACCAAATGCTGGCAAATGGGACTAGATTAATTGTCGGCTTGGATGAGTTGGACCGATGGGTCTGTTTCTATGCTGTACAGCTCTATGACTCTCTGACAAGGGGTGGGGGTATAAGGAGAAGAGAGAAGAAAGTGAGAAGTGTGTGCTCACTGCACTGCAGCTATTAGCCAGAAGAGATTTGACAGTTGAGGTGGACTGGGACGGGAGAAGGTGGCTTAGATATGCAAATTCTCTAATCATCAACCACTTCAGCTCTGCCAATGACTTACAGCCTCAACAGTGTTCCTTTCCGTAATGGCCATATTGCCGCCTTAATTGCTTTTAAAACTTGTAGGTGTGCTCTTAGTCCTCCAATTCCTTTCTGTTGTTTCATGCTATGCAGAAACTTTTCCTGTATTAAAGATAGATGTGCATCAATGAGTGTCCTCTAATGTGAATGTCATGGCTGAATGACTGCTAGTACTTGTGAGCTCAGAGTTGTGGGGTGAGAGTCCAAACATTGCTAAGTGCGTGAGGATGCAGAATAAAGCAAATTAATGTTGGGTTTGAGTACTGATTTTTTTTTTCTATTCATTCATAGGATGTGGGTGTTCTTATTAGGGCCAGCACTTATTGCTCATCCAAGGCTGCGCTTGAGAAGGTGGTGATGAGCTGTCCTTTTGAACTGCTGCGAACATCCCACATCTGACCTTAGGATGGAGGAAAGGCCATTGATGAAGCAGTTGAAGGTGGTTGGGCCTAGGACACTACGCTGATGAATTCCTGTAGAGATGTCCTGGAGCTGGGATGACTGACCTCCAACAATTACAACCATCTTCCTTTGTGCCAGGTATGACTTCAACCAGTGGAGAATGATTGATACAGAGCATTGTTAGGTGTGTAGCAGGGATGTAATGAATTGAACAATGGATGAGCTGGTTGTATGGTTGGTTAGATAGCATAAAATTGTGCAGTCCAGAAGGAGGCTATTCTGCCCTTCAAGTCTGCTGGCTCATTTAAGGAGAAATCCAGACAGTCCCACTTTTCCAAAATTTTGCTCACATCTCATCATTTGTTTCTCATACAGATATTCTTGCAGTTCTCTTTTGAAAGCAACTACTAAGTTTGTATCCACCGTCCTATCAGGCAGTGCATTTCAAACTTTAATCACTCAATATGTAAATAAATCTTCTCCTTGTACCACTTCTGGATCTTTTGTCAATCACCCCATGCCTGTTATTGACCTTCAGACATTGGAAATAATTTATTTGTATTTACTTTATTTGAACTATTCATAATTTTAAAGAGATTTAACAAATTTCTTCATAGCCTTTTTTGCTCCAGAACATATTCATTTTACTCTAAACCCTCAACATTGGGATAATTTTAGTAAATTTCTGTGCACTTTTTCCAAAGTCTTAAAGTATTTTTCTAAAGCATGGCATCCAGAATTTGGCGCAATGTGTCAGTTGAGGCCAAAATAGTATTTTACATAAGTTTAACCTAATCTTTACGAACCACATTGATGACCTATCCTACCAAATTTGAAAATTTGTCCACAAATACTCTCTTGGCATTGAAAGCATATGTAAGATCATTAAATCTTTTCTTGCAAAGCATCCCACGTTGTTAACCTGCATTCCTAACAATGATCACAACCTTTACATCTTCCCCTGCCTCCTGAATAGTCTGGAGGACGTCGAGTCCCAGTAAGAGTGTGGCAGCATTTTTAAAAATTTATTCATCTTGTGGGATGTGGGCATTGCTGGGTGGCCAGCATTTATTGCCTGTCCCTAGTTGCCCTTGAGAAGGTTTCCTTTCCACATCTTGCACCTCGATCTCCAATGCAGTGTTGTAACAGTTGATGCTCACCCCCTATCACATGTCGGATAGTGTGTTCAATGTATCAGAGCAAAGATGTTTCTCAAGTGACTCTCATCACTTCTTGCTGCTATAGTGTTACTCCCCTTTAAAGGATAAAGGCTACATTTAAGCAGCACTGGCCATTCAGAACATCAGGCTGCCTGGTCATGTATACAATCTAAATAACGTGGAGAGTGCTGGTTGTAGTAAGCAATCATTTAAAACAACAGGCACCAAAATTTATCCTGCCTCCTGCAACACATTGACCTTCCATGGGTTCATCATGTACTGCAATTCCCACACCCATTTTTGGAGCAGAGCCAATGTTTCCCAACGCAATCATTTCCTCACTCTTTTATGTACACACCTGTGTGAAAGTAGCACATACTGCAGTCAATAGAATGTGAAGGGTCTGCTATATCCAGACATGCCTGTAAATGGCATACTTCTAATCAGTATTGAAGCCAGGCACAAAGCCAGTAAACTATAGGAACAATTATGACTGCCGTAATTACAGGCTAGAAGTGTGGGAGGAGGAGCAAGACAAATGCTGTGGAAAATACCATCTTTCACAGTTGCAATCATTTACAAGCAGATGTGCTTGTTTTCAATCTTGCTATCAAACACAAATCATCAAATTAAATGATGTACATCCTGGTGTTACAATATTTGCCTGACTGTTCACCTGTCAATTATGTTCTTTTGGTAATGTGGGTACAAGCTTACAAGTGGTGAAAGCTGAAATGGATATAGATGATTAACTGTCTTCAAGATTGGTCATTTATTTATTACAGCAAAATTACCTTCCTTTGTCATACCCTTTAACAGGATAAATATTAAAATATTAAAATTTTAACAAAGATTATCTGAAAGCCTTAATGTGTTACAAAAAAATGTCCTCTCTTATTGCAACCCAATAAGTATTAATCTGTGAGTAGTGCTATTTCAAGCTTTTACAAGTTATATTTTGCTTGATCATTAACCTAATAAATAGAAATTTTGCCTCCTCACTCCTTTTATTCTAAGGCTGTCTGATCATAATGTTTTTTGTAATTCTCCTTTCCTATTCCAGCAGTCTCCCCATAGCTGAGATAGTAGACAAGCAACTTTCTCTCAGTTCTGTTAATACCAATAAGACCTGTGAGAGTTACTGAACAGAGGGTGGATTGAGATCAGAAGAGTATTATGTTAGGAGTGATGAGGTCATACCTTTTTTTTCTTGTAATATATGGATGAAACATAACTGCAGGCTTCCTGAATCAATAAAGCTGACTAGGACTGTGGTTATTCCAAATGGGAGAAAAGTATTTGCCCAATTATAGATTTGCATCAGCAACAGGGATTGTAAACTTATGGTGAAAACGATGCACTGATATTTAAATAGGATTTTATGCTTCTTAGGCAATCAGAGCTTGAAATATTTTTGAATCGACCTGTTCGGAAATGTTGTTACACACCTCTGGAGCAGGTGGGACTTGAACCCAAGCTCCTGGTTCAGAGGTAGGGAGGGACACTACCATTGCACCACGAAAGGCCTTAAAATCAACCTTTTGGGGACCTGAATGTTAGATCTTTCAGTCCAGCAGCAGGAACACTACCATTACACCACCAGACCCCCTTCAGCATTGGAGATTTTAAAAAATTTAACCTAATTTTCTAATCAATTTGTTCAGAGATGTTATTACACACTCCTGGAGCAAGTGGGATTTGAACCTAGGTTTCCTGGTCCACTAGCATTTCACCAGAAGAGCCCCCAGCATGAGCGATTTGCCTTTGATTTGATAATGACAGACATCTGAAGACTGTTTATGACATACATTAAGGGAAAATTACCTACACCTTGGCATGTTTATTTGCTGCCGAGCAGCGTACATCCCAAGTGGAAAGTTCGCTATGCAGAGTCCTCCCATTTTCCATCTGTAACGTGAGGTGGAGGGCATTGCACGCAGAGTCCCTTATAACCACGTATTGTGGCAGTTCACGGACTCCCAGCCCAACAGCTTATTTTGTGGAGCTGTGGAGTCCTTGTACCATGTATATATATATAGGTTGTAGGCAATTGTACCCATTTTAGTTATTTGAAAAGCATTTTTTGTTGTGTTTTTGGTTGCACTTCTGTCCTACTCACCTGATCTTTGCGCTACCGGTGTGGAAGGGTGTGGGCAAATCAGAGGAACTCCTCATGGGCCTGCTGCTGGGCCTGGCCAGGCTGGCTATAAACAGGTTCAGACAGCTGGCTGTGGAGGAAGTCATATCTGCTGACTATCCCTGTTCTACAGTTATGTTCATGTCCAGATGTCATTAGAGAGGGAGCACATGATGTGCACTAATGCTCTTGATGCCTTTAGAGGGAGGTGGGCACAGTGGGGGATACAATGCTTTATTTGCCCCTACAATTAGAGTCATACAGCCATAGAGATGTAAAGCACGGAAACAGACCCTTTGGTCCAACTTGGACATGCAACCAGATCTCCTAACCTAATCTAGGTCCCATTTACCAGCACTTGGCCCATTTCCCTCTAAACCCTTTCTATTAATTAGATTGCTTAGTGTGGAAACAGGCCCTTCGGCCCAAAAAGTCCACACCGACCCAAACCCATTCCCCTACATTTATCCCTTCACCTAACACTACAGGCAATTTAACTTGGCCAATTCACCTAACCTGCACATTTTTGGACTGTGGGAGGAAACTGGAGCACCCAGAGGAAACCCACGCAGACACTGAGAGTATGTGCAAACTCCACACAGAGAGTCGCCTGAGGTGGGAATTGAACCCAGGTCTCTGGCGCTGTGAGGCAGCAGTGCTAACCACTGTGCCACCGTGCTGCCCACATATTCATATACCTATCCACATGCCTTTTAAATGTTGTGATTGTACCAGCTTCCACCACATCCTCTTTGATTAAGCCCTCTCCTACCCTTCCCTTCCCTTCCCCTTCCTTTCCCTTACCTCACATTTGATGGTGTGCAATGCCTGTAATGAGATTTGTATGCAAGTATCTAATTGGCTACACAGATGACTTTCTGGTGGTGGTTAATAGATGAAAAAAAACATGGATGATTTAGCAATGGGTGAAAAAAGCCATTTAGTTGTGTGTGATAACATTTCTGGATAGAAAAACAAAAGGAAAATTGTCTCTTTGCTTTAATTTATTTGTAAGAGTTAACCCTGCATCATAGTTCTTTTGCAAACAATTCTCCTTGAGCAACTATATCAGATCCATAAATCCTTTTTCAAAATAATCTAGCCTTCTCAAAGGACTTAGGAAGGGTCCATTCTGAGGAAGGGTCACTCGATCTGAAACATTAACTCTGATTTCTCTCCACAGATGCTGCCAGACCTGCTGAGATTTTTCAGCAATTCCTGTTTTTGTTTCTCAAAAGACTTGTTTTGGAATAGAATTTGAAAGAATCTTTACAAATATGTCAAAATGTGCCTTCATTGTTTTCTGCTTTTATTGTTTTGAGAACTTGTTAAAAAATAGCACAGGGTCAGAATGTCAGTGTTTCAGCTTCTAGTATAAAATTATTTAACCTGATGGGATCTGAATTATTTCTGCAGGTCTATTCCAATTATCAGTTGGTTTCTAATTGTGTTTCACATGTAGGCTACAACTCATTGCTACTTTTCATGCACAACACCACGGGAGATCAACTAATATCTGCAGTTAAGATTTCTCTGGCTACAAGTCTTAATTCCCTTTACAATTTCGGTTACACTTTTAAGTCAATACTTACCATTGATGGTGCTTGTTATGGGAAATTTTTGATGTTAGTCAGTACTTGTCATTGTTCATTGATAAATTCATTGAATTACTCAACATGAGTTTTCAAAGAAAGAAATATCTACCAGTTTTTTTTTTCTGTTTTAGTAGAATATAAGAATAGTACTGTAGAATTGGCTTTGGCTGATCATGCCTTTGCTGGTTCTTTGGTGGAACAATCCACTTAATCACATTTCCCAAGTAACCGAAACTTAGAATGTTTAAACTCAAAAAAATACATTTTCTGCAATAATGAATATATGAATATAATTTCTCTTCGGCGAGTAGGTGTGGACTTGTTGGGCTGAAGAGCCTGTTTCCACACTGTAGGGATTAACTTCCCTGCAACATTTACTAAAACACCCGATTTTTCATTTCATGTCTTTGTTAATAATGTTTCTTAAGTCCAATGCCTTAACTTCTCTGGAAGATCAATGATTTTGGTCGAAGGCTTTAATTCATGATGGTCATTGAGGATTTTCAGACGCAGTATTCCGTTCTAAATGTGTTCATTTCAGTAATGTTACTTTCTTTAATGTGTTGCTCAGCAAATGCAAGCAAACATCAATTTTTTTTATTATTGTGGTTTCTCTGTTAATTGTTAGAAAAGAACATAAACAGATTATACATATTGCTATGACAATTTAATTTTAAAAAAACACTCTATTCTGAATCATTTTTGAAGCTAGACTACTTTCTATGTATAAATGATGTAGAAATTCCATAAACAAACTGTTGAATGGTTTAGGAAATCATTTTTGTTTGTGAAAATTTATCTTTATGGGTAATGGGGTCAGTGATAGTGCAGAAGGAATCTAAGATACAATAAATAGGCATGAAATGTGGAAGACAGTGGGATACATGGAAATGTCCTAATTCAACATAAATGACTTATGATAATTTTATTTCTGGATGTCTATGTCCAATATTTGTAAGCAGGCTTGGTGCAGATCTATATATTTTATCTCAACTATTTCAAGCGGCATTGATGTGCAAGGATGGATGAAAAAGAGAGGTCTTCTTGAAACATTTCCATGACACAACTACTCCTGAATCATTCTGAACCAGTGTCTGACTTTCTGTCTTTTTCTCCTGCTAGTCCAGTATGCCCCTTCATGGGTGAAAATGGAGCATTCAATGACAAGGCTCCTACAGAATACAACACCAGGAAGTCTGTGAACAGCTCAGAGCATGGATTAGCGGAGTCTGTCAATACCTCGACGGGGGCAGGGGGAGTTTCAGTGTGCAGTTGGGCCAAAGACAGAGAAATAAATGCTTTACAGTTGCACGGTATGTTTTAGTCTGTTAATATGATAATTTTCTTGCGCCATAACCTTATGATTTTCTGCATTACTTCAGTGGTGTGACCTGTCATTATATAACTTACTTGTCTCAGAACTGGGGATTGTTTTAGCTCAGTTAGCTGGACAGTTGGTTTGCCATGCAGTATGATGTAGCAGCATGGGTTCAAATCCTACCACTTGCTGAGGCTACCATGAAGCACTCTCCTTCTCAACCTCTCCCCTCCCCTGAGGTATGGTAGCACTCAGGTTAAATCGCTACCAGCCATCTCTCTCTAATGAGAGAGCAGTCCTATGGTCTGGTACGACTATGCCTATTTGACTTGACTTGAATGCAAAGATAGTTCTAGTTTTAAGAAATATCTTTACATTACTCTGAGAGAAATAAGAGATGCTGAAATTCAATCCGAACACAACAGGATAAAAAACTAGGTGGGAATTAATGCATAAGATGGGAAAGGACCATTCACAGTAGATTGTTGATTTTCTAGTTTATGTTTTTGTCCAGATGTAATTGCCATACCAATTCATTGAGAATGGATCTTAGGACTTGCACCTTCCCACACCCCTCCTCATCCACCATTGATTAGTGGTTTAGAATGCAAATGATTTGGTGATGACAGGGTAACATTACACGTCATAATTTCCATCATTTTCAGATCTCCCCCAACCTGCCCCAGTGTGACTTGTGTAAAATGGAGGAAATCCTAGGTATAGTAAAATGACATGAGTCTTTGTCCCTACTTTCTGTCATTAGAGCCAGGTAACAAACATTCCTCCACACTATTGACCAGAAAGTTGAACTCTATATTTGTGGTCCATTATGTTTCATGGTAAACCAAAGACAAAAAATGCACAGGCACTCTATTGTGGAGCTTAACTAGACTATTAAACAGGAAAGGTACTTCAATCAAACAGGATTATGTCCTGTACTAAATCCCGTTGCACCCAACTAGTTCCAGTCTGTAAGATGATCCACTTCAGGATGTAATTAATATTCTGTTCATCTAAAGTCGAGAAAGTCGATTATCTATTTCAATGAGATGTAATGAATAAGTGCCCACTTAGCAGTACAGAATTGGAATATTATTGAAAAGACAAGTATTAGTCAAAATTTTTGTATTGTGATCACCAGATCAGGCACAAGAATGCCAAATTTCAAACAATCATAATAATTTATGCTACAGAAGGAAGGGGATGCTGATTAGTTGCTAGGTTAAAAGCTGAATGATTGAGCTGCTACCATTATGAAACAAAGAAACTAGGCTCTCCAGTTCCTGGGAAATTCAAGAAAAGCACAAAGTTTTAAGGTAGTCCTTTTATTTGCAGATAACAGGCTCCCATGGATGAATATATGTCACTTCCAGCAAGCATAAATAGCTAGTTTACAAACTTAACTGATGATCTTAAATTGATTATTATTAGTGCACTCAGGATTATTTAACAAGTGCACCTAATCTCAGAATAATAGTGTTGAAGAAAAAAAGCCATATGATATACATGTAAACAAGGACTGATGAAGGGTCACTGGACCTGAAAAGTAACTCCGCTTTCTCTGCACAGATGTTGCCAGACTTGCTGAGTTTCTTCAGCAAGTTCAATGCTTGTTTTAGATTTCTAGCATCTGTTTTATTTCAGCAAAGTAAGCATTTGACATGTGACATAAATAATTTAATCTGCATTTTGCTTTTCTTTTTGGGAGAAAGATCACCTTTTATGAATTAAAATGGATTGTTTTCATGATTTACTCTGCTTTTGTTTGAGAACAAGAGTGAGAAAAATCATTTCACCATCATCATCATATCATTTTGCAAGATTTAGGACTTCAATCTAATTTAGCAACGGACAAATAGATAATGACCAAATTGCCCACCCAATGGCCCAATGAGTTTAATCAATGTCTAGCTGAGATTTACCAACTGTAGTTAGTTCCTTACGCATTTTGTGAAAGGGCATTGGTCCAATACTGTATGTCTTCAGGACAACTGAATTTTATAAGAAGGCTCAGAAACTGGCATTTAGGCATATAGTAGAATCTGCAACTGTTTCAGATTTGAACTAATCAATATGACAGACTAATGATGCATAACGATTGTCCTGGCCTCTGTTTCTATTTTTCACACTAAGGGATCTGTGTGGCGCTTGAGAAATAGGCATGATACTATTATCAAATTTCTAGGCCCGATTCTCTGATCCCAGCAGTTCTTCAGCAAGAGAGCAGTTGGCAAATACATTACAGCCTCAGCTTCTCAATACGTTACTACACCATGACATATCCGCCAGTATTTAAAAACTCCACATTAATAAATATTCTAATATATGTTTTCTTTTTAAAACAAGATCCTTATTGAGAGACATCTTCGGCATTAGTTGTATTTGACATTGACTCACTACAAACACTTGTTCATGCAATGTTTGCAAATAGATTAATTTATTATGCTGACTTATTGATACAGCTGTGTGTGATTAGAGGATATTATAATTTGGTGATGACTTTCTGATGATTCAGTATTGCTGTGATCATCAAGATTGTCATGCACAGGAAGGCCAAAGGTACTAAAGGCTAAGTGGTGGAGGGTAGGGCAAATTAGTGAGCACAGCATTATCATTTCTCCTCCACAATTTGGCTTGGAATCCATGGGACAACAAACAGGATGCCAGAATTTCATCCTAAAACACAGGCAAGATCTCAGAATCCCATGTAATAAAAACGCATATCAGTGACTCTAGAGAAGGAAGCCTCATTCAGATTTCTTTCCCGAGTTTCTAAGGAAACATTACAGTGAAACATCATAACCTGTCTCCTTTTTATACATTTGGATTGAACCACTGTGGATTTCTACTGTTTCCTGTTTTTTGTTTCGTTTCCAGCATTTGTAATTTTTTTTATAGCCAGCGCATTAATAAGTGTAATAAGTACATTAATAAGTATCCTTTCAGCACTTTTGTTATAATAATGTTCTGTGATTTGTTAAACCCTTCATTTGGTTTGGAAATGGTATTATAATCAATTAATGGAGGCACAATAGTGAGACCCCTCTATAAAAGCGATCCCTGTGGTGAGACTGCATTCCCGTATCTAAACTGTCTATGTCAAAGGGCCCTGAGCAGTCTAAAACGGATTGTAATGCTGTAGCTTCAGCCAAAATGTCAATCTTGATATTGAGGGTCTAATTTTCCCAGCCCTTGAACAACATGGACAATAGTGAATTAGTTGAGAAAATATGGTGAGATTGGAAAAGTGAGATTCACGATCTTGAGAAAAATGTCTGATTTTACACCCAAGATTTGAATGGTGTGATGATAATCTTGCTGATGAGTGGTGTAAGGTCTATTTGCATGCATTAACATCTCAGTAGGACCTAACCTTCCTGCATGTGTATTCATTTTCCTATTGTCTCATGCTGTGGAGAGAAATTAGATGGCAACAATTCCCAACATGAAAGTCAGAGCAGGTGCCATGTGGCTCCAACTTGCCACATGTTCCTGTAGGTCTCCATGTTGGCCAGCATTTCCCAACAATTCAGTCTGACTGCCTGCATCCCCAGTCCATGCATGTTGGCATTGGACGAGCATCAGCTGTATGTCGCATTTCAGATTAACATGGAACATGGTTTAATACTTCATTGCTGCACTTTGGAATGCACACACCTTGCATTGTGATGGTGCTGCCAGGTTGACCTGTATTCAGGGACAACCAACAATCTCACGCATCAGAGTAAGGAGTATCTCAGAGTTCTTAGCTTGCTTTCTTTGTGCTCATTCATTTTGTGCCTGTTTAGATGCTCACAGCATTTGTCCCTTCCCATGACTTGCCTTAGCTTTTTGTGCTTTGCTGTTTCATTCAGAACTTCAAGACTCATAATACTCATATTTTGTCTTGTCATTTAACACGGACAGAAAGCCAGGCAGATTGTCATGGTTGTCAGTAAAAGGGCCTGTATGTGTTGTTGTACAGCACCATGCTTTGCCAATGCCATACTTGCACCATGCACCAACAGCTAATGGAACATATAAACCTCAGTGCTTCAGCCAAACAGCCATGTCTCAATGACTAAGGGCAGTAAACATCAGTCAAGTCAAAGGGGACTGCCATCAGTCTGGGAGCATTGTTATAGTCAGTCAAGGGTGGTGTCTGCTCTCAGTCTAGATGCTTTGACACAGTTAGTCAACTGCTTGGGATGGTCACTCTTTGGGTTTCCATTTCACTACAGTCCAGGGGTTAGGCCATAATCAGATCCACACAGTTGGTCTCAGGATTAGTGATATGGCAACTGGGAAGCAGTACAGTGATAACTCATCAGTGGATCTGTCTTCCAGGTCAGTCAGGGCATTGGGCCAAAGTCAGTCCTGGGAATCTGCTCAGTGAAAGTCAAGGCAATTTATCAGGGACCAACTTGATGGTAGGGAAGTTGTGGAAGTCAATTGTGGGAGTTAGAAGCAGCTTGCTAGGATGAAGAGCAAACAATAATTGAGAATGGAGGCAACTTAGTATCCAAAGGAGGGAGATGCTGAAGGACATGAGTTATTGTGAAAAGTGGAGGGAGGAATGGAAGATCATAACTTATTGGGTGGCCAAGGAGTGCAAGGAAGGAGGAGAATGAAGGTTTTTTTGGGGTGACCCTAGATTGCCTGACTTAACCTGCAAATCTCTCTCTCTACTGCAGAGCTATCCACCCTCAACTGAATCACAAAAACACATTGGAAATGGAAAATGGCTGCAACACAGCTGGAGAGTACAGAATAAATGGTTTGCACACATGTTCTGCTTGTGAGCCATGTCAAGCACTTCAAGGAGCGATTGCATCAAGAAAGTTCTGACACAGTACAGGTTGAAGACATCTGTAATAATATCCTGCATGTGAAATGCAAGCTGTGTTCAACTATGTGGGATTCAAATACTGGTCACAAGCAATCTTGACCACATTATTGGTGATCTTTGTGAGGCAGAAGGAAAGACATTTTGAACAACCTGTTTGCGTGTTATTACACTCATTTTGAGCAAGTGGGATTTGAATTCAGACATCCTGGCTCAAAGATAGAGACATTAATGACCTTACAGGGGTCGCCTATAGGCAACAGTTCACAGGTCAGCAGTCCAAAATCTCATTGTCTGCACAGGGGCACAGCCTGATTTCCTTTCACCTTCAACTGTAAATACTTGCTAACAGTCTCTCATATGTACTGCTCCCTTCCTTGGGTGATGTGTGGGTTGGGCGGTCAAGGTTTCAGCAATCCTGCCACCTACAATATTATCGTCACGGAGAATGGCTTGTACTGCATATGTTGGAATAAGGTCCACTTTTGCCAACGATTCATATAGAGACATATCATGGCCCTCGTTGTCAGAGTCCTCGATATCCCAATCTACAAACAGAAATGTTAAATTGTTATTTGTGTGTAATTCCCATGTTGACAACTCATATTATTAAGGGCCTGTCTGTCTATTATATTCCACACACATTTTCATTGGAAGCACCACCAGTGGATGCAACCACACAAACATCATTGTTGTTGTGGCCAGAGTGCAACAGAGACCCAGAAAAACTGAGGAGGAACAGATATACCAGCAAGACGAGGGCCAGCAGCAATCTCAGATAGCTGATGAACAGCCTCCAATTGAAGAGATTGCAGATGAAATCCCTCTCAGAATGTGGAGGAGGTACAGGAGGTATTTCTATTGTCATGAATGCCGTTTCCTCTAGGTGAGTGAGGTGCATTACCACTGCAAACTGAGAATGACCCAAGATCCCATCAGAGAATTATGCCATCTGCTACAACAGGACTTGGCACCTGCAGGAATGTGTGGATATCATTTCCTAGTGGCCATCAAGTTGATAGCTGCAAAAATATTTTATGAAACTGCCTGCTTCCAAAAGATCCACTGTGGACCTATATGTCATAGAGTCATAGAGGCGTCCAGGTCTGGAAACAGACCCTTCGGTCCAATTCATCCATGTTGATCAGATATCCTAAATTAATCTAGTCTCATTTAGTCATAGAGTCATAGAGATGTACAGCAAGGAAAAACCTTTCGGTCCAACTCATCCATGCTGACCAGATATCCTAACCTAATCTCATCCCATTTGCAAGCACACATTTCTCAACCATCAAAGTTGTTACTGATGGAATTTGTGTCAGATCACAAAGTTTCATCTTGTTTTTCCATGACAAGGTCAGTACTGCATGCCAGGCACAAGTTTTGCCAACATAGTTGGCTTCCCTTAGGTGCAGGATGCTGTAGACATCTTGCATTGAGAAAGCTACATCATAACAGAGCTGACTCCATCATCAGAAAAGTGTTCCATTCCATCAATGTGCATATCATTTGTGGTTATTAGTACCACATTCTCAAAGTCTACACCAGATAGCCTGAAAGCTTCTAGGATGCTCACATCCTTGACAACACTCACATTCTTGATGCCAGAGGCCTTGCAAGGATGGGTTACTGGGAAATGAGGGTATTTTCTGGAGCCATGGCTGATGAGGCTATAATGCAACACTCATTGACTACAGGTGAGACCAGATACAATACAACCTATTCTTCCACTAAGGCTCATGATGGAGCAGACAATTGGACTCTCAAAGATGAGATTCCAATACTTGGATTGGTCTGGGGTGTTGGTGTTATGAACCTTGCAGTATTGTCCAGGCTGACTGTGCTGCATAATACTTGCATGCTGTGGCCTACACTACTGAAACTGGCAAAGTGGTGGTGATGGATGCTGAAGAGTGGCAGCAGTCTATCAAGGAGGAAGGTGAGGGCATTGTGAGGAGGACATCACCGTTTAAAGGATAGAGCAATGCATCATTGGGCACAACAAGCCAAACAGGATTTAATTGACATTGGTTCTAATCGATGTGAGTTGGGTGAAGTGATCATTCATTGACTGTGCAAATACAGCATTCTTTTGTTTGTCGTTATGTTTGCTGTTTTTAATAAAAGAATATTTTCCTTGGATAGGGTTCGAACATGGCTTGGTGATAAGAACTGGTAGTCTATGCAGCTTGATTCTTCTTGCTACACTTGCAATGAAAGTCAAGCAGACAAGTGATGATGTAAAGTAGGAATACACTTACGAGAGCAAGATTCTATTTCCAATGAAGAGTCACTTGGGCACCATACGTATTCTAAGAAACTGTACCATTTTCATTTCCCTCCCATTACTATACTGTGAAGAGCTATTCCTGGCTGGCAGTGGTATACTGCTGGGCTTTAAATGTGGCACTGAGGATGGAAATCCCAGGAGGTCCAGGCAGTGGTGAATACCTCCACACTAGTGAACAGAAGTTTGCATGAAGGTGGTATCATAGAGACATGTTGCACAATGAGGTAAACAATGGAACATTTTGTGAGATAACTTGCTACAACTCACAGAGCGAACCCCTCCATAAAACTTCCACAATTAACACTTGGTCGATTTCTGGTAAAACTCAGCACTGAGACTCTGCTTATGAAAGGGATCTTCAGAAAAGAAGGGCAGAAAGTTGAAAACAAATTATCATGAAATAATATGGGTATACCAACTTATATTTATATTTTAAAAAAACACAGAGAATGCTGGAAATGCTCACTCAGAGCTGAAAAAGATTCATACTGGACTTGAAACATAAACTCTTTGTCCCTCCATAGGATGCTGCTGAGTTTGTCCAGCACTCTGTGTGCTTGTTTTACATTTTCAACATCTGCAGTATTTTGCTTTTATTCTTGTATTATTATAGCACCTTTATCACAGTAAAATGTCACGATGTGCTTAACTGTTGTCAGTCATCAGATCTGAACAGAAATCATAAATGTTTAAGCAGGTGTCCAAAAACTCAACAAGATGGGCTGAGGTTTTCCCTTTTCTTTCTAATGGTGGGGTGCTATCTTAACATGTCACCCCCACCACCAAGATAGCATAGCCTGTTGCCCACCTATTAGCTCATTAAGAGGCATGAGTTTCTTAACCTATTCGGTGCCTCGGCTCCACCGTGCCTATTGCCAGAAGCTACTGGTTAATCAGTGGCCAGCAGTTTCTGAAGGACTGCTCTGAAAGGGACCAAGTGACAAGAAGGTAGATGATTTTTACATTAGTACGTAGTGGAAGTTGTGGGGAGAGGGGACCAAGGCAGACAGATGCAAGGGTGGAGATTGACTTTCAGACACTGTACTCTTGCTTGTCATCTGTTATTTCACTATCCCCTAACTGAAACATCCAGGCACATTGCCCTGGTTTTCCTACTGGCTTTCTCACCTGGCAGAAGGCAGGTGATCATGGAGGCCGTAAGTTGAAATCTTAACTGCTGGCAAGTTGAGAAACCGACCTATGGACCTTTTCCCGTTAACATTTAATTACAGAAGTGGTGAGCATTGCTTCAGGGCAAGCTGCCCAATTATTTCCCTTTCTCATGATCTCTCTCACCACCTCCAGAGAGGGGTAAATTTCAAGATTTCAATCCTAGATTTTAAGAAGGTTTTGACATGTGGGAAAACACATACAAACATTCCAGAGTTTATGGCGATAATAGGAGAAGATGGCTGGAAGTTCTATCTCGGCTGATGAGCCAATTTGAGGAAACAGAGAGTAGACTACTATTTGAAGAGTAGAAAGTATAAACAAAGGCATGTGTCCTGAGCGTGTAAGGGAGTGTGAGTCTGTGGAGTGATCAGAATGAAGATCTTAAGTTAATGAGTGGAGGATCAGGCATCCAATACACGTTAGGTAGGACTGGAGAGATAGGCAAGTGAGGGTTAATGTGAGTAGGAACGGGTGCTTGAGGTATTCAAGCTTATGAAGATGCTAACGAGGGAAAGTACTGGACAAGAATAAGTCTATCAATTCAATAATATCTGCATGAACCCCAGCAGGATATTGTACACATTGTACATATTCTCTGTATCTTAATGGAAAATCAAAAGCTGTCATAGACAATTCTTTCTTACAGGTAGAGTTCTATATTAGAAATAATAAATTGGCAAAACTCCCCCCTGGACTTCAGGGACAATATAGATTGGGTTTCAGTAACAGTGAGTGAGTTAAGGATGCCAACTGAATATACTTTGAAAGTGGATGAGTTGTCCTTGGTGAAGTGGAATTTGACGCTTAGGGTTCAGCCAGCTAAAGGTTGATGAATGGAGCTTCTAGCAGCGGTTGGACAGGATGGTTTTGATCTTATTAATGCTAAGCTACAGCAAAATCTGAATTATTCATGTTTTCATATTTGACAGACAATCACAAGGCACCGCAATGGGCAAACTGGCACAATACACTTCTTTTAAGCTATACTTATGAGAAGAAATTTTCAATGACAAATAAAACCAATTGCCAGGCAGCTGCTTAAGCTGCAAGATATGTACACTATGTGGCAGTTTCTATAATCTTATAGCTTCCTGCTCAACACTGCTTACTCCACCTGCATAGGTTTGATCTCTCAGCATGACAAAAACCTTCTTCAGTTATTACTTTCCACATCACAAGAGAACAGCTGCGACTGCAACTAACAGGCACCAAACATGAAACCAAGCAAAGCTCGTAACTGTAACATCAGACTAACTTGCAACAATAACTCCATCGCTGACTAGATGGGTCGCATGTAGTTCAGAACAAAGCAAACAACTGAGGTTAAGTTCCCTTCTGGCTGAGGTAGACTTGGGACATACCTCCTGCCCTGCGCCTGGGAGTGGAAAAAGAAATAGCACACACCACCATCAAAAATCCCCAAGAGGAAAGGGTCAGGATGAAGCAAACACAGACAATTAGCCAAGAACCTGCATTCAAGCAGGACACTTAGAGTCATTGAGATGTACAGCATGGAAACAGACCCTTCGGTCCAACTCGTCTATGCTGACCAGATATCCCAACCCAATCTAGTCCCACCTGCTCATATCCCTCGAAACCCTTCCTATTCATATACCTTTATGGGACAGAATCAATGCAAGGGCATTAAATCGTATACCATTCCATTTTAGGGTACAGAAAAGATTTTCAGGTGTTAAATTCTACACTTCGAGATGCAAACTACTCATATAGGTAATGGTTATTTAATTTTTTTTTCTCTAATTTTCACTCACTAATGAGAATTTATATTGCATTTCCTCTGTAGCAAATATCCTTAGGCTTTCGCATAAGAAGAAATATGAAATTGCAAAAGAAGAGCAAAATAGAGACATAATATGAAGGTTAGGAGTGGAGACCAGAAGCTTGTACAAAAGTAAGGAATTGGGAATTTTTAAAGGTGGAAAGAATTATAGAGTCATAGAGATGTACAGCACGGGAACAAACCCTTCAGTCCAACCCGTCCATGCCGTCCAGATATCCCAACCAAATCTAGTCCCACCTGCCAGCACCCGGCCCATATCCCTACAAACCCTTCCTATTCATATGCTGATCCAGATGCCTTTTAATTGTTGCAATTGTACCAGCCTCCACCACTTCCTCTGGCAGCTCATTCCAGACACGTACCACCCTCTGCATGAAAAAAGTTGCCCCTTAGGTCTCTTTTATATCTTTCCCACTCACCCTAAACCTATGCCCTCTAGTTCTGGACTCCCTCACCCCAGGGAAAAGACTTTGCCTATTTATCCTATCCATGCACCTCATAATTTGTAAACCTCTATCAGGTCACCCCTCAGCCTCTGACACTCCAGGGAAAACAGCCCTAGTCTATTCAGTATCTCCCTATAGCTCAAATCCTCCAACCCTGGCAACATCCTTGTAAATCTTTTCTGAACCCTTTCAAGTTTCACAACATCCTTCTGATAGGAAGGAGACCAGAATTGCACGCAATATTCCAACAGTGGCCTAACCAATGTCCTGTACAGCCGCAACATGACCACCCAATGCCTGTACTCAATACTCTGACCAATAAAGGAAAGCATACCAAACGCCTTCTTCACTATCCTATCTACCTGCGACTCCACTTTCAAGGAGCTATGAACATGCACTCCAAGGTCTCTTTGTTCAGCAATACTCCCTAGGACCTTACCATTAAGTGTATAGGTCCTATTAAGATTTGTTTTCCCAAAATGCAGCACCTCACATTTATCTAAATTAAATTCCATCTGCCACTTCTCAGCCCATTGGCCCATCTGGTCTAGATCCTGTTGTAATTTGAGGTAACCCTCTTCACTGTCCACTACACCTCCAATTTTGGTGTCATCAGCGAACTTACTTGGAGAGATCTAAGGAAGGAATTCCAGACAATAGGGCAGATGTGCTCAAAGACCAAAGGGGGAAATAAGACAAAGAAAACTACAAAGACAGGGCAGGATGAAATGACAGAGACACTTGAAAATGAGGTTAAGGACTTTAATTCAAGGTTCTTGGAAAAAGAGAGCTAGCATAGAAATGAGGGGTGATTGGCTGTTTGTGTCTGAAGGATAAGGTCAATTGTTCTCTTGACAAGGTGGATTTTATGAAGCATGCAGAATGGAAAGCCAGCAAAAACAATCAACATTGAGGAACTCAAGTGGTAGATTGAATCTGGAGACCATGGAATTTGACTTCTATAATGGGCGAAGCGGGCATCAAAGCCTTGCATTTTCTGTTTTAATCTGAGAAGTGTCTATGAAGGTCCCAAAGGAGTTGAGTTCCAAGTGAGAGATGGAAATGATAGATCTTAGTCTCCATATGTTCACCTGGGGAAATATTTAACAAATCGAGGGTCTGACATCAGATGGGCAAATTGATAGTACAGAATGATTTGAGTTTGTGGGTTGAGAGATCGTGCAAAGTATCATTTCTGAACAGCTGATCTCATTTATATCAATAATATTAGCAAGGAGCAACCGAAACAGCTGACTGTATTTGGTTGAATTGTAATGAGTGCAAGAGCATAATAACCAGGAGCAGACCACATGACTTATTGACAATTGCCAAGTAAAGGCAGTGTTTCAGAACTGGACACTGGAGAAATAATGGAGAAGGATGACAAGGTCAACAGTATCAAAACCTCAGAGAACTGGAAACCTCAGAAGAATGCATATTACACTATGGTCACAGCTATGAAGCATGTATTTGTGAATTTAGATAGTTTTAATACTGTGAGCAGAACCAACTTTAAATAAGGTGTTTGACTTTATGCATTGCATAGTTAGAGTCTGGAATATGCTACCTGATAGGTGATGGATACAAATTCAATCATAGCTTTCAAAAGATAATTGGTTCCAATAATTGATGGAGAGAAGAATGTGCATGAATATTGGGAAAATCAAGGAGAATGTGAATAACTGATTGCTGTTTGAAAGAGGTGGTACAGACTTGATGGCCTCAGTGGTCTTCTTCTGTACCATACCATGCTATGCCTCTATCTAGTGCTCAGTTGACACTAAATGTTGGTGTGGTTCCAATGTTCGAGTAATCTATACAATGTTCAGAGCTGAAGGATACACTTCGGCACAACTCTGGTGCAACCACAGCAATTACACCTCAAGGACATCTTGGGGCTAATGAGAATTTACAAGCATCTTAGCCATGTATTCAGTGTTGTGTGCAGTTTATCGGAGGGATGCAAGAGCTGCTTCAGGTTCTGTCCAAATCTTACATCTTCATAAATAATTCCTAGTAGATGACATTGGACTCCTGGCTGATTGTGCTCCTTTTGCTTTAAAATGTAGAGGAAGTCATATGATTTGAGAGCAATTCCACTGCCAAAGCTGAGATCAGCAGAGACAAAATTGAGTTTACTTCATTTAGTACTGGTTAAAAGTTTAACTGCACTTTCAGCTTGGTGAATACCATCACCCCAGTTTATAAGGGCAGCACCGTCCAGTTATGGGAATTTTTCAAACCTCGGTTTCTGCAATGACAGTCATTATTTTCTTTTGACCCCTCCCCTTCTTGGACACTTGATTTAAAAAAAATATAGACACAGTACAGCTGAAAATGAAAATTACTCCTATTGTGGGTGGATATTACAAGATCGCCCGCACTAGTAAAATTCTAACTTGCAGGTGCAACTTCATTGCTGGGTGCAGTGAGTTTCATTCATTCAAAGCCGTACTTTGAGTGGCCTCTTTTTGTTTAAATGTGAAGGATGACTTAGTTTGAAGAATTTGATGTGCCAAATGGTTGTTGAAGGTGGTTGTTGAAGGGTGTTGAAGGAGCAGCGCTCCGAAAGCTAGCGTTTCCAAATAAACCTGTTGGACTATAATCTGGTGTTGTGTGATTTTTAACTTAGTTTGAACAGGAAGACTTGCCATTTGTTTTCAAAAGAGGGCCTTACTTTCAGAATCCCTCTGAATAGTGAAACTTTCCATGAAGACACCATCTAAACAATTTATATTGATCAATCTCTTTGGTCAGTGTAATGAATCATTTTTCAGATAAGTGCCCTATTCTTGAGTTGCATATTCTCACATTTGGCATGAGTGCTACTTTTATGATATAGTAGTACAGATGTACATTTTGAGGCTCAATGAAATCCCCAATTTTAATACTGTTATAATCTTTTACAGAAAGTGAAGAAAGCCAATTATCACATCAGTCCTTTTAACTACTGAGAAAAATTGAAAAATATTTTCGTCTGGTTATTTTTAAACTTTGATTTATTTTATTCCTAATGGTATGCTGCATCACTCCTGGTTCAGAGGCCAACGATCTTGGTCAATATTAATTTACTGTAGCTGTAAGACAATATTTGAGAAGAACCTAGATTAATTGTTTTTTGACTCTGCCTCCCACAATGTTATATATTGGTTGACCATCACGTGGCAATTCCTCTCTGTGTTACAGTTAGGTTTATCCCTGACATTTTAGCTCTCCAAGGAGACTAATGCTCCACCCATCATTAGTGTGGGCTATGTTTAATTTCCTAGCTGCTCTTTTCCTGATAATCATTTTCATACGTTTGGAGTTTCCTATGATCTGTAATCACCAGGGCTGTCTACATCAATTTGAAGCAAAATTAAAACAAATCATGTGCTACATTTTTCCTCAAGCATCCTGTGCATATTGGCAAAGATCTGCTTACAAATGTGATATTGAATATTAATTATAAGAAGCATTTGTTTTGTGTTAATGTATTACCTAGACACACTGACATCTTTAACATTGGTACATTGGGGAAACCGAGCAAAGGCTACGACAACGGATGAATGGGCACCGCACAACAATCTACAGACAGGAGGGTTCCCTCCCAGTTGGGGAACACTTCAGTGGTCCAGGACATTCAGCCTCAGACCTTCAGGTGACCATCCTCCAAGGTGGTCTTCGGGACAGGCAGCAGAGAAAAGTGGCCGAGCAGAGGCTGATAGCTAAGTTCAGTACCCATAGGGAGGGCCTCAACCAGGACCTTGGGTTCATGGCACACTACAAGTGACCACCATTGCACTATACACACACACATATACTCCTACACACACACATACTCTCTCACACACACAGGCACTCCTATACACACATACACATGGACACACATATACACAGATGCGCACACAGATACCCACACACACCCTTACAGACACACACACTCCCACTCTCACACATGCACCCCCTCACAGACTTAAGACACTCTGCACTCACTACACACACACACACATACATACACTTTCTCACACTCACAACCCCCAAACCAGACAGACACACACACAAAGACCTACATGCAAACATATAATTTGTGGGGTGAATGTGTACTTTCAGGGTTACATTGTACTTTGCTCAAAAACTGCATGCATTCATGTAGAACTCTGAGCTCAAAAAGTGCATGAATTTATGTAAAACTCCATTATCTCACTTTTTAGATTAGAATCAATCTAAACATCATGGCATAGACAGAGAACACAGGAGGCCAACACCTTTAACATATTGTCTAGCTATCACTATTGTTAACAGCTAACCCGAGAATGCAACTTTTTTTAAAAAAGGTTTTGTGATTTACACATGAAAGAAGTGAAACTATCACTGTACTCTAACAGATGAAAGGCTTAACAGACAATCAATTTTTCAATGTATAATTTCAGTTACATCACACTGTAAATTTTTGCTATAAATACTGTGTGTTAGGACTGAGGCCTCCGCTACCACCTGATGAAGGAGTGTCACTCCGAAAGCTAGTGTGCTTCCAATTAAACCTGTTGGACTATAACCTGGTGTTGTGTGATTTTTATCTTTAACAAACAATTCTTATTTTCTATAGGTTAAATGCTTTTCAATACGAATATTAATTAATTCATAGTTTACTTATATTGATTAGTATAGATGCATTTAAGGGAAGTCTAACAAGCCCAAAAGGGAGAAGAGAGGAGGGGATATACTGAAGTGTGAGATGAAGAGTGTGGAAGGAGGCTGGTCTGGAACATAAATGCCAGCAGGGACCAATTGG
Organism: Chiloscyllium plagiosum; assembly: GCF_004010195.1. Classification (NCBI taxonomy): domain Eukaryota; kingdom Metazoa; phylum Chordata; class Chondrichthyes; order Orectolobiformes; family Hemiscylliidae; genus Chiloscyllium; species Chiloscyllium plagiosum. Next base: position 17,300,151 of record NC_057716.1, on the reverse strand, counting down.
GCAGGTAGTCTATTTCTGTGCTTGATATAAAAAGGAACTATATGCATGATGTGTTAGCATAGTTTTCTCCATCACTTTTGAACATGAAACAGTCAGATTCATAGCCATATAACAACAAATATTGAACAATGTTTGAGGCTATTTAATGAGTGATTAGATTGTAGAAAAATAATTTGCTTTTGAGCAGCTACAAGCCTTTAAAGAGAAAGAAGTAAAAGTACTTGAAACCTGGAAATGTTCAGAAAATCAGCATGATAGAGAGAACAGGCACACTAATGTTTCAGGTACTATTTGGAGAAATGCATTTACACATAATATACTAGGAGGCTGACCGCAGCCCAGGGCAAAGCATGGTGGTAGCAGCCCAGTGCAGGAGTGGGGGCTGCGGCCCAGTGTGGAACATAGTGGCAGCCAGTGGTCAGTCCATGTAGTGGCCCCCTGCACTGGTCTGCTGCAGAGGGACTTTGGAGAGAGACTGTGATGTTTGGCTTTTTAACTTTGCTTCTTGTTTTCTGACCTATGGTTATACTGTGTATAGTTGTAATGTAACTTTTCATTTACGGGCGGCACGGTGGTACAGTGGTTAGCACTGCTGCCTCGCAGCGTCAGAGACCCGGGTTCAATTCCCGCCTCAGGCGACTGACTGTGTGGAGTTTGCACGTTCTCCCCGTGTCTGCGTGGGTTTCCTCCGGGTGCTCCGGTTTCCTCCCACAGTCCAAAGATGTGCAGGTCAGGTGAATTGGCCATGCTAAATTGCCCGTAGTGTTAGGTAAGGGGTAAATGTAGGGGTATGGGTGGGTTGCGCTTCGGCGGGTCGGTGTGGACTTGTTGGGCCGAAGGGCCTGTTTCCACACTGTAAGTAATCTAATCTAATCTAATCTAATCATTTCCCTATTCTTTAACTAAGGATTATACCAAGTACCTTTGTACCTAAGATGGCGCTGTAAGTGGTGATATATAAATTTTTCACTGTACTGATTTGAGTATATGTGATGATTAAGCTAATTCAATTCAATTCAGTTCAATTCAATTCAATTTAATTTAATTCAACTTCTACCTCTGTTATAACTTGCTTTCACTTTTATTTAAGGCAGACATTAAATGCATTATTTGACACATGATGTCAAAAGTGTGAAACTGAGTTTGAGTGAATTTTCAGGGCAGTAACAGAGCTAGCTACTGTAAACAGACAACAAGGGAGTGTAGGATTGAGCAAAAATTCCCAACAGCTAAAATGCTGAACCAAAACCTGGGATTTTTTAAAACTTTTAAAAGAAAGGGCTGGTAGCTAGGCTGAGCTCTGGGAAAAAATACATAGGCAAAGTGATTAAAAGATCACACAGCACCAGGTTGTCGTCCAACAGGTTTTAATTGGAAGCACTAGCTTTTGGAGTGCTGCTCCTTCATCACCACCTGATGAAATGCTTCCAATGAAACCTGTTGGACTATAAGCTGGTGTTGTGTGATTTTTAACTTTGTACACCCTAGTTCAACACCAGCATCTCCAAATCAGGCAAAGAGATGGTTGTCTGGAACCCTCGTTCAGCCGGAAATTCAACTCTTAGAGAACAATCAATCAGACCTAACATTCTCGACTGAAACTAACTTGTTGACATCAGGGTACCTAACACAGACATTTTTGGAACCTATACGGATACCAGACATTCAACCTCAATCAATGTTCATTGACGGAGATATAGGGCATTCAACCGCAATGGCTTCATGATATTATCGCTAGATTGTTAATCCAGCGACCCAGGTAATGTTCTGGGTTTCTCGAATCCAGCCATGGCAGATGGTATAATTTGAACTCAGTAAAATCTGGATTAATTGATGACCGTGAAGCTATTGTTGATTGTTGGAAAAACCCATCTAGTTCACTAATGTCCCTTAGGGAAAGAGTCTTCCATCCTTACCTAGTCTGGCCTACATGTGACTCCAGACCCATAGCAATGTGTTTGAGTCTTAACTGTCCTCTGGGCAATCAGGAATGGGCAATAAATGCTGGCTTGGTCAGTGACACCTCATCCCGTGAATGAATTAAAAAGAAATCAAAATACATTCACACATATTCTTAGCTGTCAGGAAGCCAATTGACCTCAAAAGGGAACACAATGGCGAGTGCAGATTTGGCATCAAGATAAGAGGCCGCAGTATGATTGCAGGCTCAAACCTCACCTAAAGAGCTATTCCCACAGCTAGCTCTAGAAGAGGAATCTGAAACAGTTATTTCCCCGAGAGTGATCCCCCAGCAACCATTCCCAAGAAGTGTTCCAAACAGCGATCCCCAGAAGAAGAATTCCAGCAGCTATTTCCAAGAGTTTTCTCCGGGAGAGAGATACCAACGGCAGTTCCGAAACCTACCGACACAGGTCTGTTCTGCACCAGGGGAGCCAGCATCGACCGACCATGACCAGCAGACCTAAGAACTGGCCAACTCTGAAAACTGACCAACGACCGACACTACAAGGCCGTAGACGCATCCTGAGGTGAAAATCAGCCAAAAAAAGACACCAGAAAGTAAGGAAAATACAGTACTCACAAATTCAAACGCGTCCTACCTCATCAGTGGATCAGGGACTACACCGTCTGAAGTCTTCGTTGAGGCACTGTGTACAGCAAGTGGGAACAGTCAGCTGTATTTCAAAATTGCAAATTTCCCCCAGTGTTGAGTTCAAACTCCCGAGACCCCAAAGTTTCCAACCTAGTTAGCAGGGAATGAGTTACAGAGCAGGGAACACCAAGGGTAGGAAGCCTGATTAAAGTGTCTGTAATTAAAACTGTTGCTTAGCTTCCAATAGTGCTTAACTTGTGTTCACTTTAATAGTTATTTAATTACTGCCCTCTGTAGAGTTGATTGTGTTGATTTCACAGTTTATTACGTTTGCCTTTATTTCTTGTATAATACCTACTTTTGCATTTAATAAATGCAGAGATTCTTTTGCCCTTAAACACCTGTCTACTGCCTTCTTTATTTCATATTCCTAAATAAGTCCAGTATTAGAACTAGGGATCTGAGGGCTGATGCGAACCACCTAAAAATCAGCAAATTACAGATTGCAAACCAGAACCTTACAGGAGTATTAAAAATCATAGTCAGCAACTTAGAAGTACAGGGTGAGTCAAAATGGCCCTGAATCTTTTACTCCCTGCTGCTGTGGAAATGAGAGAAGATAGGAAAGAGAATTTAAACTGTTTCCACTTCCAGTGACAAAATTGAAATAGTTATATAATTAAATGAAAATAAAGGAGCAAATAAGAATTGCAAACCTTAAATCAGTGCTAGTGCAAGAGTATGCAAGTTGTATTACTCTCTAGATCTCATTGAGGAGCAGAGAACCCCATAAACGGCGGTTTTGAAGACTTTGAAGACATATTTGATCTTCAAATTCATGATATTTATGTGTATGTGATCAACATTAGGCTCCAGGGGAGAGTGAGATTATTGATCAAGATGTCTGGACATTGCTACTACTAACTGAATTCTGTGAATTTTTGAAAGATTATGTCATCAGAGATAAAACTGTCTTAGGCATAAGTCACCCCATTGTGACAGCACATCTGTTGATAAAAGAAATTTTACTCTAAGAAAGTTAACAGCATACAGAAGATCTGAGTTATCCATCATCTGCTAGAATATATTAATGAGAGAACAGATGAGTTTTCGCATTATGCTGAGGGGCATCCAGGCTGAATGGGATAAACATGTTGGAAAAAAGGAATACGTATTTGTAGATGATTCCCAGAACGATCAAGACCAGAGGGCAGAGTGCAAATATTGTGGTGGATTTTGGAAAAGGTAAAGAAAACATGCCAAGCATGAGGAAGCAGTGCACTAACTGCAAGAAGCTGAAACATTTTGCACACAAGTGCTTAGCTAGAAACAAGGAGGCTGCTGGAGAGATGTCAGTCAATGATTCTGTGAATCACTACACATCATAGAACAGATCGGCATCGTCAGACATAAAGAAGATAAGTGGTTTGTGACTGCATTGCATAAGGTGTGCGATTTATATATGTTTTAATATGCTTTATTTTAGTGTTTGAAATTGAACTAGTGGCATATTGGTTTTTCTATGTGTCTCAAGGGACTTAATGATTAACTTGTAAGTATTTTTGTAGCCATGGTTATTTCTTTTGGGTCACATTGTGGGAGAAAGACTTCCTGGAAAGTAATAGGTTTTTGTTCACATTGGGATAATTTTATGAGTAAACAAAGTAAACAGTTGTGCATTAGACTCCAATTTGGAAGGTCATGGGCTGATTTAGTTTCTTTTGATTAGGTGAATACCCATAGCTTGGAGAGGATTTTTTAGTTTCAGTTTGGGCAGCATTGCAGAACCTTGGCTGAAGCTGAATGTGTAAAGAGTTGCTTCTGAGAAGGGAGTTAGAGTTGTTAAGAAATAGATTACCTTCATGTAAAAAGTTTTGTAAATGTTCCAGACAAGAAATGTTTGGTTTAAACCTTGGAGGGGTTATTTGAAGTGGGGAAAGTTTAAGCTCAGGTGTATGAAGACTCCAGCAAGAGGCAATCAGATTCTCAAGACTGCAAGTTGAAACCACAGTTAATAATCCCTATAGGGGCGATAGAAAAGGTAATTCTCTCTGGTGTGTGTAAAGTTGTGCATTTGAACTAATAGGATTATATTTAAAAATCTTGAAATAAGTATTGTATTCAATTTTTCCTTCATTTCTTTTGCATAATAAACTTCTGAGTTATTGTTAAAACCAAACGTGTAACATTGCATGTTTTCAATGGGAGACCACCTTGTTAAAATCAAAAAGAAAATCTTTCAAGCCAGATTTCAGTCTGGCTTTCTCCAGAATTAATATTGCCTGGGAATATAACCACTGTTAAAATATTGACAGCAAAAGGTGAGCATCAAATGCATTTTGAAATGTTAGACAGACAGTCATGCTTCATGAACTTGGTGGACCTGTACAATATGGCTCAATATGGTGACCCAATTTTATCTTGAAGGTAAGATTGAGGCTATATGACTGAACAATATTCATTCCAAGAGGACAAATAAAGCTTTACATAAAATACACTGGAAAAGCTAAAGATCTGGGGTTCCAGATAATGGATATCAAACAAGATCCCCTTATCTCAGATGAAGCAATTCTAAATGTGGACTGATAACTCTACATGGGGCAGAAGAGATTTGCAGACCACTAAAGACATTGACTGCTGTACATATCCTAAAATATTACAAACGTGTTTTTACATGTATATTTGTGAACATCATGTCAAAGTAGATGAGAGTGTGAGACCAAACACCATCTTCTAAGGAGAGTCCCAGTTGCCCTCAGGTGCCGCCTGGAAATTGGGATAGAGGAACCAGCAGCCCCATTGTGTGAGGAGGTCCTAAAAAAACTGAATCAAAGACAAGAAGGGCCAAGAAATTGTTCTTTGAGGACTTTCAGCTGATGATAAACAAGTGAAAGCAGAAGTACACAGAACAACAGAAAAATGCGTGATAAGGAAAAAGAATGGAACAATAAGAAAAAGATGCAATTGAAAATGCCTGAAGGCAAGTATAAAGATTATTTATGACAGCAAGAAGACTACACTCGATCCTGACAAAGTGAAAACTGTAGCAAAGATGCAGTGACTAATGGATGTGAAAGCAGTGCAATGATTTGTTGCATTTATGAATTATCAAGCAAAGTTCTTGTCTAACTTGATATCAGATTGTGAACCTTTACGTAAGTGCATTGTTGAGGATATGCACTGTTATAGGGGCACAGATAAAGAATCAGCTTTCACTTGAATCAAAAACTGGAAATAGTAGCTTATTACGCTCTGGATGTTATTAACTGAGCAGAGACATGGAATCTGGCTTGCTGTAGTCTGCAGCAGCTTGCTTTTACTTTAGCTTGTGGCTACCATTAAACAGAATACTGGCCCTTTTCCAGAATGTAATGAATAACTGGTTCTTATTAGAATTCTCAGTAATCTACCAGACTTCCCAACTTGATTGTGGTAGGTGCAAGTCTCCATTGTAGTTTAGTCAGTTGAAGCTGCTTACCATGCTTCGGAGGACTTCTGTCGGTTATATATGTTGCATCTCAATGTGGTGGAGGAAAAAACTGGAATTATTCAAGGCTGAGACCGACAGATTTTTAATCAGTAACGTAACCAAGGACTGTGTAGAAAAGGCAGAAATGTGGACTGGAGGATTATCAGATTAGCCAAGATCTTATTGAATGGCAGAGAAGACTCAATGGGCTTGAATGGCCTGCTTCTGCTCCTACATCTTCTGGTCCAACACAATAAGAGCATAAAACCATAAGACATAGGATCAGAAATTAGGCCATTCAGCCCATCGAGTCTGCTCTGCCTTTCAATCATGGCTGATAAGCTGCCTGACCTGCTGCACTTTTTCAGCAACACCTTTTCAGCTCTGATAAGTTTCTCAACCCCATTCTCCCACTTTATCCTCATAACCCTTGATCCTCTTGATACTCAAGAACCTATTTATCTCAGTCTTAAATATACTCAATTACCTGACCTCCACAGTCTTCTGAGGCAATGAATTCCATAGATTCACCACTCTCAGGCTGAAGACGTTTCTCCTTACCTCTTGTTCTAAAATGTCTTCCCTTTACTATGCCCCCAGGTCCGAGCATTTCCCACCAATGGAAACATCTTCCAAACATCTAATCTGTCCAGGCCATCAATATTCTGTGTTTCAATTAGACCACCCCCCCATCCTTATAAACTCCATCAAATATAAACCCAGAGTCCTCAAACGTTCCTCATATGTTAAGCTTTTCATTCCAGGGACTAATCTCGTGAACCTGCTCTGAATATGCTCCAGGGCCAGTACATCCTTCCTGAGATATGGGGCCCAAAATTGCGCACAGTACTCCAAATTATCATGAACAATTTTTTGTTTATTTTCTGAACAGTACGACCTTCAGCCTGCACTGCTGCCTTAAATAAAGGCAGAAAATTAGCATTCATTTTGAAAGCCTTAATTTGGAGAATCACATAACATACAATACTACAGCACAGGAACAGGCTCTCTGGACCACCATTTCTATGCTGACCATGATGCCATTCTAAATTAATCCCATCTGCCTGCACATGACCTATATCCCTCTATTTCCTGCCTGTTCATGTATCTGCCTGAATGCCTCTTAAACTATTGTCTCTGCTTTTACCACTTTCCCTGCAGTGTGTTCCAACAACCCTATCATCGTCTCTGTAGAAAACCATCCTCGCACATCTCCCTTAAACATTTCCCCTCTCACCAAAAACCTGCAACATGACTTGCCAACTTTTGTATTCAATGCCCTGACTGATGAAGGCAAGCACCTTCTTTATTGTCTTATTGAGTTGTGTTGCCACTTTCATGGAGCTGTGGAGTTGGACCCTAATGCTCCTAAGAGTTCTGCCATTTATTGTATACTTGCTTCTTGCATTTAACTTCTCAAAATGCATCACCTCACACTGACTGGCTTCAACACCACCTGCCACTTTTCTACCCAACTTTCCAAATGATCTATATCCTAATGTATCCTTTGTCAACCTTCCACAACTCCACCAATTTTCAGGTTGTCTGCAAATTTACTATTCAGACCATCTACATTTTTAATCTCAGTCATTTATATATATTACAAACCACAGAGGTCCAAGCATTACTCCTTGTGGAACACCACTGGTCACAGATTTCCAGTCAGAAAAACACTCCTCCACTACTACCCTCGGTCTTCTATGACCAAGCCAAATTTCTATCCAACTTACCAACTCACTGTGGATCCCATGTGACTTAATCTTCTGGACTGGCCTAATGTTTTAGTAAAGTCCATGTCGACAGTGATCATCTTCGTCACTTCCTCAAACAAAATCTCAATCAAATTTGTGAGACAAGTCCTTCCCTCCACAAAGTCACGCTGACTAGTTAGTCCATTTTTTTCCAAATGTTAATTCTGTTCCTAAGAATCTTCTTCAATAATTTCCCTACAATTGATGTATGGCTTACCGGTCTATAATTCCCTGGATTATCCCAGTTGCCCTTCTTAAACAAAGGAACAACATTAACCAAAGTCTAGTCTTTTTGGACATTGTTGTGGCTAAAGAGGATACAAAGATCTCTGTCAAGGGTTTGCAATCTCTTCCCTTCCCTCCCTTAGTATCCTGGGATAGATCCCATCAGGGCTTGGGGATTTATCTTCTGAATATCAACATACCCCTCCCTAATCTTACCATCATCCATGACCTTCTCCTTGGTGAATACTGATGTGACGTACTCATGAAGGGCCTCACCCACTTCCGCTGGCTGCATGCATAAATTCCCTCCTTTGACCATCAGTGGACTTACCCTTTTCCTCGCTATCCTTTTGCTCCCAACAATAATTATACAATTAAATGGTTAAATTCAAATATCATCCACCATTGCCTTTGTTCAACTTAAACATTTTTCACAGCATTTTCAGGATGGAACACAATGGTTCATATTGCAATGTGGACTAGAAATATAGCATTAAGAGGTTTAGAAAGGAATAATTTTTTAGTGAAAAATAACTTGAAGATTTTCCAATAGAAAACAGAGATGTAATAAATAGCCCTTTCACAGCATCAAAGTGGTTTAAGCAAGTTTCTGAAGGATGTTGTTTGACATGTTTTTGCTTACAAAGCTGCCATAGCCAAAGCTGCATTGTGACAGCACTAGTGTCACGAGTTGGTGTATCTGCTGATTGTTAGCCAAGCTTCACAATGTAACAGCAGTCTAATGTGACAGTATTCATTGCCCTTTCTCATTCTGTGGCTCTGCACGTGTCAGCTGTTTCTACAGCAGAGAGCTCACATGGCTGTGTTTGCTGCTACAGTGACGGTGATTGTGGTAATTACTTCTGGCATACTGGTTTCATCTCTAAGTGTTTGCATTTTATACTGTTAAGACACAACAATGTGGTATAATAGCACCAAGTAAATATGGTCATTGAGCTTCACTTCAAATGTCTGGCTTTCTTTAGCAGGTGTTTAATTATAGCTGCATCTAGCAGTTGCTAACAATTAACTCAATTAGTCCTCAACAGCTGTAACTTGAAGGAAGTGGATCCATTAATAACTGCAAAAGTTGCAATTACAAATTGTCAAAACCTTAAATAAGTGAATCTCAAGTGACAATCTGAAATTTAATACTTTAGATTTTGCAGTGCTACTCTCTTCCTGGAGTTATAAAGAGAAATGCGGGGAGGGGGATCTGCAGAAGAGGGAAGGTTTCTAGATGTGAAAGCTGGTTTCCCGGCATCCTGAAAAAATTAAAGATGGAAATCAAAGTCTCTTTTCCAGCTGATTGACATGTCACCTGCCTGTTAGTCAGGGCAGCAACCAAGAAGGTATAGATATGAGGGCTGGCATGGAGGTGGGGTGAGCTTGCTGAACCTTGGTCATGGGAAATCAGAAATTGCACGGGCTAGAGGAGGAGATTTGAGGGGTCAATTGAAGATTACTTAGGGTAATTCAGAGTTTGCAGAGGATAGGGGTGATCCAATGTTTAAGGAGCAGTAGAGATGATGGGATGTGCAAAGACATAAGAGTATTGGCTCTGTGGGTAGCCCTCCAGCTCTTCCTGGCTCACAAATAGCACTGTAACTGCAATTACCTCTCAGATCTGATCCATCTTGCTTCCTTATATAACCATGGGTTAATATAAGAATCCTGTTAAGACGTAGCGTCCTTAAAAGATTTTACCTTCCATCCACCCAACCCACCACCCATGGTATTAAAATCCTTGTAAGTAACAACGTTGTTAGATTATTTCCATCACCTTGCAGGTTACCATTTCAACATTGCCTAACAGGCTCAAAAATTCAAAGCAGAAGATCAAGAAGTGAAAATAAGCAAAAAGGAGAACCCAAGAGGATTACTGCAAAATCAAAGGAAGTATCCAAATCTGCAGCTTAGGGGAGTTCCATTCAGGGCAGATGTGAAAGAGGAACAAGTGGCCAGAATACAGGACAATAGATAACACTTTATGGTAATATAAAAGGAGCAAAGAAGAGGAGAAAGTCCCTAATTTAAATGAGCAGGTAAGACACCATATTCAATTTAATCAAGTTGGCTTTATAGGTTTTCATTCCAACTGAAGGAGAATGACCTACTTGTCACACAAAGTAGTGGAGAAGCATTGCTCTAATACTGTAATACAACGCCAGGTCAACATTTCACTTTTGTCTTGGCAAACCCTATCTCTCAAAATTAGCTTCATAGCAAACTAATAATTATGCATCATTGACACCAGACATTGTGGACTACCGGGACAAAGTGAGGGCTGCAGATGCTGGAGATCAGAGCTGAAAATGTGTTGCTGGAAAAGCGCAGCAGGTCAGGCAGCATCCAAGGAACAGGAGAATCGACGTTTCGGGTATAAGCCCCTCCTCAGGAATGAGGAAAGTATGTCAAGCAGGCTAAGATAAAAGGTAGGGAGGAGGGGCATTGGAAATGCGATAGGTGGAAGGAGGTCAAGGTGAGGGTGATAGGCTGGAGTGGGGTGGGGGCAGAGAGGTCAGGAAGAAGATTGCAGGTTAGGAAGGCTGTGCTGAGT
>NC_057716.1:17250658-17289483 GCF_004010195.1 Chiloscyllium plagiosum | reverse complement strand
GAGGGAGTCACGGAGGGAGTGGTCTTTTCAGAACGCTGATAGGGGAGGGGAGGGAAATATATCCCTGGTGGTGGGGTCCGTTTGGAGGTGGCGGAAATGACGGCGGATGATATGCTGTATATGGAGGTTGGTGGGGTGGTAGGTGAGGACCAGTGGGGTTCTGTCCTGGTGGCGGTTGGAGGGCGGAGGACTTGATAACCCGATTATCAGAAATAGGAAAGAGAAGTACTAGTATGTATTTATTCATCATTCAGTTAGAATTATTCAGTCAGTGTGAAGTGTCATCAGCAAATCAGTCCTTATACCTAAATCCCTTTATGATCTCATTCCTCCTTATCTCTCTACCTCATGCAGTGCTATAATTCTCAGTTACATTTACCCACTTCAGCACAATTGTATTCTCCAATTCTCTGATGGTGGTTTTTATGTTTCCACTAACCCCCAACCCTAAATCAGTATTATTGGGCATTTCCTCAGCCATTTCGGCACAGAATTTATAGCAAAAATTTGCAGTGTGATGTAACTGAAATTATACATTGAAAAATACCTTGATTGTCAACAATTATAAATTCTGTGCCTTAGAATTGTGTCCTCCACTATCACCGGATGAAGGAGCAGCGTTCCAAAAGCTCGTGTGCTTCCAATTAAACCTGTTGGACTATAACCTGATGTTGTGTGATTTTTAACTCTGTTGGTTTTGTTTGTGTTCTTTTTCGCTGCCTGTAAATAAAAACTCATGTTTGGAATTGTCTTATTGCTTGCCTGTCTATAATGTTTCCCTACTGGACAATGAGAAGGTGTGGGTCTACAGTGAGCACTTGGAACAAGGTTTTGGTGATATAGAGATGGTACTTAGGGGAGGATGTGACTATAGATAACTAAACTGCATGGTGTACTGGTTAAACAGTGTAAAGGGCAAGGGAATGTCAGCCCTAATGGCTCTATGCCATGAGCAGTATGGCTTTGTAGCGACTGTTCCATTACATTGCCAATGGAGCGAGGGGGTGGCATTGCTGGGAATGACGCTTGGCAACATGAGGCTTGGTTTGGACATGAGGGATATCTTAGGGGTGAGGTAGGGAGTTAATGAGGTGAGTTTGGTGAGATATATAATGAAACCTCACAGGGCCTCTTCTCAATCTCAACATTTAAAAAGAGATTCTGTTCTTTTTACCAACTGCACACCTCATTACATTACATTATGTTCCATCATGATGTCCTTGCCCAATCATAAAATTCTCTTCTGCAGCTCCTTTTCATCCTTTTTGCCAGTTACTTTACAAACTAACTTTGTATGAGCAGCAAACTTGGACACACATTATGTTTACCTTACTCAATTAAGGCAAAGAGTCATGGAGTCATAGAGATGTACAACATGAAAACAGATATCTCTAAACAAATCTCGTCCCATTTGCCAGCATTTGGCTAATATCCATCTAAATCCTTCCTATTCATATATCCATCCAGATGCCTTTTAAATTTTGTAATTGTACTAGCCTCCACCACTTCCTCTGGCAGCTCATTCCATACACGCACCACCATCTGCAAGACAAAGTTACATCTTAGGTCCCTTTTAAATCTTTCCCCTCTCACCCTAAACCTATTCCCAGTAGTTTTAGACTGCCCCACCCAGCAAAAGCCCTTATCTATTTATCCTATCCATGTCCCTCATGATTTTATAAACCTCTATAAGGTCACCCTTCAGCCTCCGACACTCCAGGGAAAACAGCCCCAGCCTATTCTGCCTCTCTCTATAGCTCAAGCCCTCTAACTCTGGCAACATCCTTGTAAATCTTTTCTGAACCTTTTCAGGTTTCACAACATCCTTCCTATAGCAGGGACATCAGAACTGAACACAATATTCCAATGCCTAACCAATGCCCTGTACAGCTGCAACATGACCTCCCACCTCCTACACCCAATGCACTGACCAATAAAGGAAAGCATACTAAATGCCTTCTTCACTATCCTGTCTACCTGCAACTCTACTTTCAAGGAGCTATGAACCTGCACTCCAAGGTCTCTTTGTTCAGCAACACTCCCTGGGACCTTACCATTAAGCGTACAAGTCCTGCATAGATCTGCCTTTCCAAAATGCAGCACCTCACATTTATCTAAATTAAACTCCATCTGCCACTCCTTGGCCTATCAGCCCATCTGATCAAGATCCCATTGTACTTTGAGGTAACTTTTTCGTTATCCAATACACCTCCAATTCTGACGTCATCAGCAAACTTACTAACGATACCTCCTATGTTCACATCCAAATCATTTATATAAATGACGAAAAGCAGTGGACCTCGCACTGATCTTTGTGGCACATCATTGGTCACAGGCCTCCGCCACCACCCTCTGTCTTCTACCTTCAAGCCAGTTCTGTATCCACATGGATAGTTCTCCCTGTATTCCATGTGATCTAACCTTGATAATCAGTCTACACAAAGAATCTTGTTGAATGCCTTACTGAAGCCCATATAGTCATTGATATAAATTATAAATAGCAGAGAATCCAGTGATAATTCTTGTGGTAGCCTGTAGCCAGAGCAATCATGAAAATATCCCATTTATTCATATGCTCTGGCCCTGATTTTCATGCTTCCCAATTGAGTGGACAAGCAGGAGACTGTAAGAACACAGCAAATCAAGCAGCATCAGGAGGTGAGACAGAAAGGCACTATAAGAGGTGGGCAGAACCTGATTCTGGAATTCTCACCTCAGTCTTGCTTCCAGCATTTTTATCTAGCAAGGGATAAGGTATGGGTAGCAAGTTCACACACACTGTACCTGAACTTGCTGACTCTAATTCAGGAAACTGTATCTACAGAAGCAGGCTGACCAGATGATCATCCTTTTGTTCTGGTAGATGTCTAGACATTTAAAAGCTCCAAGATTAATTAACACCTTTAACTTTGTTAGGGGCTGTTTACACATTTAACAAAGAGACCCCTGGCTTCAGTCTGATTGACAATCCTGTTTTGCTATCATAAATAGATTGTTCTTTATGGTGATTTGGAGATGCCGGTGTTGGACTGGGGTGTACAAAGTTAAAAATCACACAACACCAGGTTATAGTCCAACAGGTTTAATTGGAAGCACATTAGCTTTCAGAGCACTGCTCTGAAATCACCTGGTGAAGGAGTGGCACTCTGAAAGTTAGTGTGCTTCCAATTAAACCTGTTGGACTCTTACCTGGTGTTGTGTGTTCTTTATGGTGATTTTTCATTCCCTATGTGTTTATTTGAGTAGGCTAACTATTTCTCCAAATGGATTTTCACCTGCTGTATTTGGTTGATACTTTCTTGGGTTTGAAAAGGTCATTTTTTTCTTAGGGAATATTGAATGCCTGACTTTTATTATTTCTTAAATATTTCAAAGACACGGGGATGTTTTATTAAATAGTCCTACAGTTCTGAGAGATACTGTTCAAGTGGGCATGAAGAATGCATAGGTTTATGAAGAGGACATGGGAGATATGATAGAGGATGGAAGATAAGAATGGGTGTGAAAAGGTCATGATAGATTTGAGGGAATAAGGAAGAGCTGTGGAATCAGTGAGGTGTATGGTAGACATCAATGGGCATGGAGAGATGATGGGACATATGATGGATCATGGCAGGCACAAAGGCGATATGAGGGAGCATGGAGGATATCAGAGGGCATGGACCATCTGTAGGGGCTATGAGCATAATAGGGTGGATGGGGAGAGGAATATATTTCATAACATTATATAGCCCTTGAGTTCTATGAATAGAATTGGGCCAATGTCCCACTAAATGGATATGAGCTGTCTACCCTCACTAAGATTGATGGCCTCATCAATTCATCCACTTCTATTGCCACCTCAGGTCTTCTTCTGGTTGTGCTGGGCCCATCTCTACCACATTCCCACCAGCTGTCACAGAAATAGGGTGACCAAGCTGGAGCGAGATTCACAAGTTTTGAAAAATTCCTAATTCTCAATATTTGTCTTAATGAGGGAGATTCGCCCTTTGCTTCTGTCTATTAAACAACTCCTAGTCCATACTAATACATGACCCTCAATTCTAGGAGTTCTAATTTTATATCAGAACTTTCTGAAAAGCTGCTTCAGGATAGGTATTCAGCCAAACTCATCTGATTCCCATCATCTGTGTCATCTTCCATTTCCAATTTAATTCGAAGTGTTTGAAAGGTTCTAAGATACTCATCAGCTACTTTGCCTTCAAAAGAATTGTGCCTATACTTCAAAAGTAGTTATTTGATTTAAAAATAAAAACAGAAATTGCTGGAGAAACTCAGCAGATTTGGCAGCATCTATGGAGAGAAAACAGAGTTAATGTTTCAGGTCCAGTGACTCTTCTTCAGAACTATTAGTCGGCTTCAAAACATGTTGGTATCTCCTTTGTATGTGAAGTGCATTATATAAATGCTAATCCTTTATTTTCTGTCTTTCAGTTGTGAAGACAGAATTCAGTTACATATATTTGAGAAATTGGAAATTATTTTGGAGAATCAAAGGATCAAGAAGAGATTTGATGGAGCTATTCAAGGATTGATGGGAGTGGGTTGGTCAGAGTAGATAGGGAAAGTCTATCTTGTTACTAGGATATGTGATGGTGTAATGATGATATCACTGAGGTAATGATCCAGAAGCAGAGACTAATGCTTTGGAGGTATGGGTTCAATTCCCCATATGGAGTTTGGATTCAACTAAACATCCTAGACTTAAAAGGTGGCTTTAGAAATGATGACAATAAAACTACCATAAATTGTTTACTAAAATCCTTTAGGGAAAGAAATCTGCCACCAGAAAAAAGAAGAAAGTGGTAGGGTTGTAGGGAAATGCTTCATTTGGAGAGCCAGCACAGACTTGATGGGTCAAATACCGTCCTCTTGCACTGTAACAATTCAATGATTCAGTTACTCATGACTTCAATGCATAAGTGTTGCTGAATTATTCACCAAATTTGTCTTTATGATCAGAGAAGAAAGTTTGAGTTTCTCAATATTGTTTCGATATCTGATGTAGTCCAGGTCTGATGGAAGTGGAGCACTCTCTGTGTGCCTAGGTGAGCACTGGCTTCTCAATACTGGGTCAATACTCAGCTTAGGTTTCATAACTAATCAAACTGTAAATGCAATCTGTGCCCAACCACATTCAGCCAAATCCTTTAAGGGGGAGATGAGTCAGCATAATTACCCATCCATGTTTTCGTTTTGCAATTCATGTCCAAGGAAAACCAAATAAGTTTAAAACACTGAATATGTAGCTTGAAAGACTGGTGAAGTGGGGTGGGTTTCAGTTAATGGGGCACTTGTACCAGTATTGAGGAAACTGGAGGCTGTAGCATTGGGACGGTCTGCACCTGAACTGTGCTGGAGCTAGTGTTCTTGTGAGCTGCATAACTAGGTAAGTAAGACTAGATTTTAACTAAATAGTGAGGGCAAGAGAGCTAAATTGGGAAGATGTGCTAAGTCAAGAGTAGGAACAAAGCAAGAGGGAAAGATATTAATATGAGAAATGATAAATAGACGTTAAAAAGATAGAAGGGAGAGTACAAATCTAAGAGTAAATCAACAGATGAGTCTAGAGGTTACAAAAATAATAAAAGGACAAAATTAAAGATTGTGTAATTATTTGCACATAGCATTCAAAATGGAACAGCTGATCTGATAATGCAAATAGGAATAAATAAGCATGGTCTGATATCATTCCAGTTAACATAGAAACTGAATACTGGAAGGTAAATGACATTTAATAAGGACAGGTGGAGGAATGGCTGCTTTCGTTAATGATGGTAATAGCACAATTGGGAGGATAACCTAAGTTCGAGAAATCAGGATGCAAAAGTGGTTTGATAAAGGATGAGCAATGATAAAGGCAAGAAGTTACTTGAAGAATGATGTACAGGCCCCCTAATATGGTAACACAATAGGATGGAGATTAAATAATGGAAATAATGGCAGCATTTCTTAACAGTATGGCAATAATCCCCAGGTATCTTAATCTAAATATATAAAAGAAAAATTAGTTGGGCAAGGTAGCCTAGATGAAGAACTGTAGAATGTTTTTGTTAGTTTCTTAGCACAAACAGCAAGCAGGCTATACTTGACTTGCTATTATGCAATGAGATAGGACAATTAATGAACTCATGGTGAAGATACCCCTAGGTAGCAGCGACCACAATATCATTGAATTTTACATGCAGTATCAAATTTAAAGAAACCTAAAGAAAAAGCATACAACTGAGCAAAAAAGGAAGAGCAAGAGTTTCTAAAGATATTTAAAGAAGAAAACAAGTAAGAGTTGGTCTTATATAAAGTGAATGGCGAATTCATAATGGAAAAAAAGAAGACGGTAGATGAATTAAGGATATATTGCAATTCATTGAGATTACATATGTCTTCAACCTGCACTGTGTAACTGCCTGATTAATGCAATTGACATTTAAAGTGTCTCACATAACTCTGCCCCACTGTGGTCATAGCCATTTTCCATTTTCATTGTAAATTTGTGATTCACTTTAGTATGGAAGATAACATAGGTCATGTTTGCAGAGTGAGTCTTAAGGGTTTCCAGAACCTCCATGTTCCTTTCTTTCTTGTGCTTCCTATCATTACTGAGCTTCCACCTGTCCCCAAATAAGTTTTTAACCTCCAAATATTACCTTGCGAGCCCTGGCCTACAGTTGAGCTATGCCAAACCATCATGCTGCACTGTCTGCCTATCAAGGCCAGTGTAGTTCTAATAATTGATGACCACCCATCTTACAGTAACCCATGTCCTCCAATGTACTACTATTTCCCACCGTTACAACTATTTTTAATAAACCTGTTCGAACATGTTATGGCAAACGTTTTGGGCAAGTGGGACTTGAAACCAGACCTTCTGATGGTAGGGGCACTACCATTATGCAACCGTCATACGTTGAGGTTCCCTAATTTAAATTATTGCTTCCTCTGCATTCCAGCATGCTGCCTCCAATCCCCACAATTTACTTTCCCTTCAATAGCAGCGGCCCCGATAACCTACCTTGATTTTCACTGACTGATTGTAGTCCACTCACCGACTAACCTGGAAGGACAGCCCTGATTGATGAGAGACTAAATCCCTGATTGACCTCTGTGCAGCTCCTTAACTGATTTATCATGAATCCATAGATTGGTAGTAGCTGACCTCCAGGACTAATCATGGCCCACTCCCAGGAGCTTGGACATGGTCAATCTACCACTTTGGGTGGTCAGCGTAAATCTGTGATACCACAAAGTGGTAGATTAACCATGTCCAAGCCCTTGGACTGAGATAAGAAGATGTCTTGACTGACTGGCAAGATTGTGACTAACATGCTATAGACGTGACATAGACTTGGCATAATGCCATACAGCAAAATGTCTGCTTGTTGACTGATCACTACTGACAGCCACGACCAGCAGCCTGTCTGTGTTAAAGTATAGAATCATAGAATCCCTACAGGGTAGAATCAGGCCATTCAGCCCATTGAGTCTACACTGAGCCTCTAAACAGCATCCTACCCAGACCCACCTCTCCACATCGTCACTGTAACCCTGTATTTCCCATGCTAATCCACCTAGCCTGCATATCCCTGGACCCTACGGACAATTTAGTACGGTCAATCTACCTAAAGCATATTTCGGGACTGTAGGAGGAAACTGGACGAGGCAGAGGTGTGGGAGAATGTGTAAACTCCACCAGATAGTCGCCAGAGGCTGGAATCGAACCCTGGCATTGTGAGATAACAGTGCTAACCACTGAACCACTTTGCCACCCAGTGTGGGCCTTTAAGTTTTGAATGAGGTGGTCAAGCAAAAAAAAGGCAAAGCAAGAAAAGGCAGAAGTGCTGTGAGCATTCAAGTAAGCATTAAGTGGTAAGAGACCAAGCAAGGACTCCTGAGATGCAGTCTGGTCTCCAAAGAGCGCTACTGAAGTACTGAAGTGGGGAATCATGTTGTAAGTGACTTGGACATGTGTAGTGATGAAGTAGTCAGGTTGGTACATGTCAATGCTGACCTCCATGAACTCAGGTGGGGAAGGGAGGGAGATGTAGGCAGTCACTGCCCATGGATTGTGCTCTGAGATGTTGGGGATAGCTGTCTCAAATGGAGGCCAAAAGGAGCAAGCATCGAGCTACAGCTGTCAAGTATCTGCTCAGACTTCCATGTCAGTAATTGTCTCAGTCTAGTTTCACTCCATCATGTGGGAAAATAGCAAGCTGCATATCAGTAAGGTAAGATTAGGTATAAACTGCATGCTGGTAGGCCTGTCATCAATTACTAGCAAGATTCCCAGCACTGATCAAAACTTGATTGCAGAGTCAAACTTTTTTCTCAATGTCAAGAATCCCATTTTCCTGATCTTGACATTTCCCAACTAGGAGAAAGTCAGGACTTCAGATGCTGGAGGTCGAGAGTGTGGTGCTGGAAAAGCATAGCAGGTCAGGCTATGCTCGAAATGTCGATTCTCCTGCTCCTTGGATGCTGTCTGACCTGCTGCGCTTTTCCAGCACCACACTCTCGACCCATATTTTCCCAACTGTCTGGTCATTGCCTTCATCATTCAGGGGCTGAGAAGATTCTGTTCAGACTCTTTGAATCATTTTAAGACAGAGATAGATGGATTCTTGATAAGCAGAGGGGTGAAAGGTTGTGGGGTAAATGGGACTGTGAAGTAATTAGATGAACCATAATCTTATTGAATGGTGGAGCAGGCATGAGGAGCCAAATGGCTTTCTCCTGCTCTTAATACATGTGATAGTGTGTAGCCAGATCCTTCTGAATGCAAACACTTACAGCCTCTTACCATTCAACAACATTCTGCATTTTTAAAGTAAATTCCTACCGAGTTGGAAAAGAGGAACTTTGCTTCAAAAACAACTCGGACAATAATCAGAAGATTATAGAAGCAGAGGATGAAATGCATGTCTGACATTTCACGAGGCATTCAACAGAGAAAGAGAATTTATAATTTTCACCTGAAGAATGGAGCATTACAGGAGTTGATCATGAGCACTGTAAGAAATTAGCGTATTCGGTGCAATCAGTGTGTTTGATATTGCATTTGTGCTGGGTTTACTCACAAAAATGTGGTATCTGGTGTTAATGTGAGGTAATGCAAAGAATTACTTCTCTAAAGAGAGGGAGAGACTATTTGGGGATCTATTTTGGAGCTGCCTTCGTAAAGCTCCTAACAACAAGTTACAGAGTGAGATTGCCAGAATTATGAAACGTTCTGAAAGGATAGGCTGAGTGAAAGAGAATAATGTAATATTTATATATTACTGTGTTCTTCCAAAAAGAACCAAGTATCGTGTTCAGATTCACTTCCTAAATGCTACATTACTTGAAAATTAATGATTGCAAATTTCGTCCAGCGTAAATTGGAATTCCTGATTCAAGCATATTCCTAACCATATGAAATATTGATTGGATAACTAGTCATCATCCATGCCTGTCAATAACCTGAGTTTACAGGTTGCGTCCAGTATAGATCCTGAGCTTATGGTTACTCCATCATGAATATTTATTTCCCATCAAATGTAAATGTTGCAGACAGTGATTTTTGCAGATTCAAAGGTAAATTATTGATATGTTGGCACAATTTTATTGCTATAATTGCGTCATAATTTTCTGATAATCAGAGTGTCAAAGAAATTTAAAATATCTTCAAACATTATGAACTGTATGTGTCCAGCTTTTCCATGGTTGTTTGAAATATATTTGCTTAAAGTCAGTTTAGTAGCTAAAAGCTACAAGATTCCTCTGGCTCCAGCGGGGCAAGACCACAACTAGTACGTATAAATGAAATGAAATAAACACCTAAAATATTGTTTCTCTCTAATATACTTTTTTCATAAAATTAAAATACTGTCCATAACAGTTGAAATTTGGTTTTACATGCAGTCCAAAATAGATGAGTTTCTTCAACATAATATGTGGCACATCGTGGTGCCTCACACATGAATATACTTGTATTTACAATGTAGATTTGCATTTCATGTCAAACCTTCTGGGTGCAATACAGCCTGAGGCATTTTCTGTAGTTTCCAGCTTCTTGGTATACCATTGGTGGGAGGGCCTCCCTCAGCAAATAGTGCTGGACCTTGGAATGTGTTAGTCTGCAGCATTAGACATCCTGTATTGTAGGCTTTAATGTAACAAGTGATAATTCAGCCCATTCAGCATGGTGAGAATAACTGCTCCAGCCCTTCCCCAGACAACTGTATCTTCAATGGAAGTTCACCTTTTACATTTCTCTACTTAGGCATTCCACCAATGAGTTTCCTGATGAACCAATGACTATTCAGACAAAAGACTATTTTAGGAAAAGACAAAAATAACCAAACTTTCAGAATCAACCATACAAATCACAGCTTGCATCAACTCCAAATTTTGTTATTGGTTCTCAAAATTCTTATAAAATGCATGATCCAATATTAACTGGTCCAGTGGAATGATCCAGGCAATTTTCAAATTTCTGGCAATTGTTCCTCCTGAATTGATTGCGTGTATGTAACTGGTTGAAAAACAGTTTAAATATAGGGACACAGATATATTGGTATCATAGTTAAAATTAGACATGTCCCTCACTCTCAAATGTCCTTTTTTCCCAAACATTAACCATCAAAATTCTCATATTAGATAAAGCTTTTTTAGGAAAGTGCAGACACATACAAGATAATTCATTGGAATTTATTGCCACAGAAGGCTCTGGAGGCCGGGCCATTGAATATATTTTAAACAGACAGATAAGTTCTTGATTGCCAAGGGGATCATAGATTATAGGGAGAAAGTGGGAAAATGGGATTGAAAATACTATCAGCTATGATTGAATGATGGAGCAGACTCGACGGGCCAAATGGCCTAATTTCTGCTCCTATGTCTTATGGTCTTATGATCTAATAACGTGAAGACCTTCAAGCTTTTTTCTTTCATTGACAATGTGCAATATCTTTCACCAGAGCCAGTTTAATTCACTGAGGAAATATTTTGCAAAGTTCTCCCTGTCTGCAGCCATCTTTCTTCAGAATATTTATTTTACCTTGAATCTGGAATGATGCTTTGTGAACATAATAGATGTAAAACTGTACATACTATCTCCAAACTCCGTCAGCAATGCTTACATTTGTGCAAGTAAGAGGAACACGAGATAGGGATGAGATATTTGCCCAGAAAATTTATGATTTTAACATTAAAAATCTGCAGCTACAAAATTCCTGCAAGTTACTACGCAAATAATGTTGAATGGACAGAGCGGAACTAAGCCTAATAAATGACATATGCTGAGAAATGCTCTGACTCAGTAAGATGTGAAATGTTATATTCTGTAGGCAGACATGGGCAAAGGCAGGAGTAGAGTCATAGAGTCATAGAGATGTACAGCACAGAAACAGACCCTTTGGTCCAACTCATCCATGCCGACAAGATATCCCAACCCAATCTAGTCCCACCTGCCAGCACCTGGCAGATAAGCCCTCTAAACACTTCCTATTCATATACCCATCCAAATGCGTTTTGAATGTTGCAATTTTACTGGTCTCCATCACTTCCTCTGGCAGCTCATTCCACACACACACCACCCTCTGCGTGAAAAAGTTGCCCTTTAGGTCTCTTTTATATCTTTCTCCTCTCACCCAAAACCTATGCCCTCTAGTTCTGGACTCACCCACCCTAGGGAAAAGACCTTGTCCATTTATCCTATCCATGCCCTTCATGATTTTATAAACCTCTATAAGGTCACCCCTCAGCCTCCGACACTCCAGGGAAAACAGCCCGTGCCTATTCAATCTCTCCCAATTGGTCAAATCCTCCAAAGCTGGCAACATCCTTGTAAATCTTTTTTGCGCCCTTTCAAGTTTCACAATATCTTTCCGATAGGAAGGAGACCAGAATTGCACACAATATTCCAACAGTGGCCTAACCAATGTCCTGTACAGCGCAACATGACCTCACAACTCCTGTACTCAATACCAATAACGAAAAGCATACCAAACGCCTCTTCACTATCCTAACTACCTGTGACTCTATTTTCAAGAACCTGCACTCCAAGGTCTCTTTGTTCAGCAATACTCCCTAGGACTTTACCATTAAGTGTATAAGGCCTACTAAGATTTGCTTTCTCAAAATGCAGCACCTCGGATTTATCTAAATTAAACTCCATTTGCCACTTCTTAGCCAATTGGCCCATTTGATCAAGATCCTGTTGTAATCTGAGGTAACCTTCTTCGCTGTCCACTACATCCCCAATTTTGGTGTCATCAGCAAACTTACTAATTATACCTCTTATGCTTATATCCAAATCATTTATGTAAATGATGAAATGTAGTGGACCCAACACTGATCATTGGCAGAGCAGAAGAACAGAATGCAGTGATCTTTTGGGAACACAAAGTGAAATAATTCCATAGAGGCCGGTATCCCATGTCACCCTTTATTTACATGTGGAGAGTCCTTGACACTGATCCAGCCCCCTCATAGCCAGCTCTCAGAGTGAACAGGATGTCTGACATGCTTGTACATTTTCCTTCTTCACCACCAGGAAAGACACCTATGTGACCAGGGAACCAGTAACAAGCAAAGCCCAAGGAGGCAATGTTTACCTGAAAAATATGAAGGAGGGGTGTAGGGATTAAATCAAAATAGAATTGGAAGGGGAAATAAAGCACTCCCACCCCACTGTGGTGCCCACTTCTCCCTAAAGGCATCAAGAGCATTGCCGGACCACCATATGCTCTACTTCCAAGGACATCTGGGCTTAGATATAGCCACAGAAGAGGAGCAGACAGTCGTCCAAAATGATCCCCTCCACAATTTGCTGCATGGATCTGTTTAAAGTTAGCCTGACAGGCCCAGGAGCAGACCCACAAGGACCTGCCCTCACCCTTGCACAGCGGGTAGCCAAAGACCGGGAGCATGAGGCTAAAATGCAACCACACATAGAACAAAAGATTCTTCAGGTATCTGAAAAGGAAGTACAAACATCCACAATCTATGTAGACATTCCAGTTTATATCCGTCAATCAGGGTTACCTGATTCGACCAGATTAACAGCCTCAGTCAGGGAACTCATATTCTATAAGTTACAGTTGGCTGACCTCATTACAATCACGACACAAGGAACTTAAATTATGTATAGTGCTGTAAACTGTGTGTTCTTCCTGGTTGGATCACTGGATCTCAACAGGATGTCCTCAGCAGTCAGACAATTCTTTATCTAGAGAATACTGTGATCATGAAGCATGCTACCCCAGGGAGAGGTTGAAGCAAATAGTATAGATGCATTTAATGGAAAATGAGATTAACACATGAGGGAAATGGAACACTGGATAAGCTGCTAATGTGGATGAAGTAGGATGGAAGAAGGCTCATGTGGAACATCAGCAGCATACACTGCTTCTGGTTATTGGTCTGTATGTGTGCTGCAGATTTTTGTACTACATCCATGTAGTCTGCTCTTTTGTTGGGAACATTTCTGCTTTTTCTCAAAGAAAAAACCGGAAGGACAAGAATTGCTGGGAGCCAGAGGTAGGGTGGGTGGTTGTGGTGTTGGTGGGTGAAATGGATTGGAGAGTGGAGGCTGGATGGTGTATGTTTAAGGTGTCTGTTTGTGGGATTTTAACTAAACCAGCCCATCACAATCGTACTCCTGGATTAGAAATCCAGGGATGGAATTTGGAGAAATCAAAGTTGGGGAGAAGAGAACTTTTGAGCCTATCAGTAGCAAGAATGGGAGTGAACCAACCTGTGATTGGAGGAGCAGCTGTGTAAGGCTCCATTCCTTCTACCTATAGTGGCAAACTTCTCTCTGATCAATCACCCCCATGATTACATTTCAGAGCATTTTGGGATTCTTGGATGTGAACCAGCCCAGGTGCATGTTTTGAATGTTGGAGGGGCATCTAAAACAGGTTAAGAGAGTCTTCTGAACTGAAGCAAGTGAAGAACTACCCTTCATGTGGAAGGTCCTAATAGGGTTGAGAATGTCCTGTCAGTCTGCCCCATGAAACTTGCCATTTTATTCAGGGAGAAAACATATTTGCGTATTTAATGAGCTGAGAACTGTGTGATTGCGTGAGAGAAGCCAACCCAACCTCCCCCTAAATGAAGTGACACCCATTTCTACACCAGCCTTAGGCTATATAATAGAATATTTCACCCTCTGACGTTTTGTCTCAGTCATTAGTGTAGATTGTAAATAGTTGAGACCCCACCACTGGTCTTTACTGTAGTCATAGCCTGACAAATTAAAAATGCTTCATTTATTGCTAACTTCTGTTTCTTGTCGAGTAACCAATCCTCTATCCATGCTAATATATCACTCCTCCATGAGTCCATATTAACCTACTGTGTGGCAAATTATTAAATAATACCTTTTGGAAACCCAGGAATACTACAAAATCCAAATACATCCTCTGCTGCACCCTTCCCACTGCTTGCCTTCTCTTTGCTGTTCCCCCCACCTCTCTCCTCCACTTCCCCTTCTTTATCTAACTACAGTTCTCTCAGAAGAAGTCTCTTGCTGGACTGCTACAGCTGATTCTGGTTTCGTTGCTGCTGATGCTGCAGTCATATTGTATATGGACCTGAAAGCCCTGCCATAAGAACACCCACTATGATGGTGTTACAAAGACTGTTGGGTAGAACAACTTAGGAGCTCAAAGGAGTGAAGTCTAACATCTTGTCTGCCTCAAAGTCCATGTAACAATGTCTGTCATGTCAATGTAACCTGTAACTAGATGTTAACATACAATAAACTATACTGTATATGGTAAATGAAAAGTAACTCTTCTAGTTAGATCAGTAAGTAGTTTTGCTCTACCACACTAGAAGAAGCACGCTATAGTTTGCTCTACTTAGACAGGGTGGTCGCAATAACCTTCATCATGAGCAGCATAGTTAGCTGGCTTCCCAGATGGCAATATTATTTCTTACTGTACCTACTCCAAGACAGCTAAAGCATAATCTGTTCTGATTTGATTCCGAAAACCTCTCAGCAATAGTACCCCAAACAGCAGCTTTCCAAATCAGAGGTTAGGAAAGTACTGAGGATTTATTGTGGTGTTTCTATGAATTTGATTCAAATTCCTCAGTGGCTTGGCTTCCACTGGTGAGTCTCAGGAAACCTGGGAAACCCATGGATGTGACATTCAGTTGAAAACTCAATTGAAATATCACTCTAATTGAGTGATTAGCTTATGTTAATTGAGCAATTAGATTATTTTAATAAGGAGCCTAATGACCTTGACTTAGACACAAGTCAAAAGTGTTGAAATTGTTTTCCTGATACAATTATACTTTCTCCGGTTTTATTCCACATTCAAATTCACATGATGGATTTTTTTGCTCCCTGCCTTGTTGTGGGCAGTGGTGGGAAAGTTGGGAAAATACATGAATCTCAATGTTTTAAAAAAAATTCTTGATTTTCTGCTTAATATTCAAATGGGGACTTCTGAATTTCGTTATTAAGCAGTGACTCTCTTATTTCCATGTATTTTCATCTCATTATGAGCCCAACACACCTCACTCCTTTATCATTTCCAATTCTCCTCTCCTTCCCCAAGAAACTAGACATGTAAGTCACAACATGCCCGACCACAGATTGCCAGATGTTTGTCCAGATCATCCTCCAACTCTGTCGTCACCATAAGGTCCATGGACAACATGCTCCTCCAGCATTTGTCCATGTCAAGTGGAAGCAGCAAACCACCAGTTGTACCACATCATTGTTTTTGCTCTTGGTCAAACATAATCACCAATTTAGTTCTTCAGGTCTTGACTGTGGAGTTCAGGGATATCTAGGGGTAGCAAACTTTAGCTAGATTGCTCTGCATGCAGGGTACATGCACACATCTCATGCTTGAAAACAGAATAGATCTATGGCTCTTTGTTTTGGTTATTAGCACACGTTATCTTTAGAGTCAGTTACAGGCTCCCGACCTGTTGGGCTTTCATTCTTTTTTAGTGCAGAGGGATGGGCAGGCAGCTTGTCAGAATGGAGAGCACTGAATAGTCAAGGGTGTGCATATCTCCCTGTATGGCACCCTACTACATCAACATCACACTTACAGCAGATGCCAGCACTTTGAGTGGCAAACACTCTGTGTGTGCTTCAAATATTAATCATATCTGAAAGTCATAGGGAGAAATCCATAGTAGGGCTGTCAGGGAATGCTATCACATTCAGTCAAGGAGCTTTTCGAATGCCAGTCCAAGGTATGTGCCATGGTCAGACAGGCACTTGGTCCAACCAGATTCTGGGGATCCATGTACTTGCAGTCTGGGGCTTGGGGCATGTTCTGTTCTGTAGGCCAAATACAAATAGTCTGTTGATAATAGCTAGGCCCATCAGCGTGCTGTGGGCTTTCCGGCAGTCAAGTAAAGGGAGGGGTTGAGTGAGTTGGAAGTGATTGGAAGAGCAATTAGTGATGATGCAGGAGCAGAAGAGGTGGTGAGGTGTCCCAGTGAGTGAGTAGGAAGTCCAATGGGCAGAAATGTTCAGTAGTTTCGGAAATGGCATCCCCTGATCTTTCACCTGACTGAGGATTGGTCCCTTTGAATTTCAGATATGACGACTTGTTTGAAGGACATGCAGTGTGTTTAGCACTCAAAGCACTGTTGAGCTGACACGATGCAAAAATAAGAGTTGCTGTCCATGAGCATTGGTAAGGTGTGTGTGCAGTGCCGAGTTAAAGTAAGTGTCAAATAGCAAAGACGAGATGGTGACTTTCACCTTGTGGCGTACACTTCTTCCTTCACTACCAATGTATCTTTTATTTTGGACCCAGCACTGTCTTGGGGACTGTCTGGATCCAGCCTGGCTCAGATGGGGGACATGGCCTCCTTTGTCCATCAGCTGCTCTCGTCCCTATCACCCTGTTCTACGAAGTGGGGAGCAAGCTTTGCCTTTTGGGCCATATTCTCAGTGATACTGATGGAACATCACAGTGTGAGGGACAGTGCCTGGCTTGCAGCATTTGAGTGGTGTACAGCTGGTGTGCACTTTAAACATAAGCAAGTGGCATGAACATCAGTCAGTCTGGGAATTGGTGAGTATTTCTACCTCACGATTCCAAGTGAAAAGCATCATAGAGCCAAGATACAAACTAACTGAGGTGAGGAATAAAAGATGGTATGAAAATGTCACTTTGAGCCATGGTGGACTAAAGGTGATGAATCGTGCTCAACAAAACACTTTAACTCATTGGAAACATTTAGCCCACACTCATCTGCAGGTTAAAATATTCCCTGTTGTGTAATCATAGAGCTCTTACTATGGAGGAATACTTGGTGAATGTGATTCAGAGAACACCATTAAACCTATCTTTCCTGTTGAGAGTCATTGAGTTACTCTTCTTATGTCCGAACAGTACAGGTTATTCAGTCTGTTACCATTATCCACACCCAGAGGTAAGATTGCAACAACGATACAAATACAGTAATACTGCCATTCTGAATAAAAGTAAAAGAAAGTTAATAAAACTTTGTATTACTGTTTATGCATCTCTTCCAATTTCTAACTTCTCCATTCTCCTTCTTTGGCTGTCTGTTCATTCTTAAAAGAATATTAATAATTTATTACATTCAAAACAAGTTAATTTTGGGCTTTGACCATTTTATGTCAAAATATTCAAGCTATGACTGCAACCATTAATCACAACCACTCTCTTCCTTTTACTAAACCCCCTCTCAGCTATCGACTGTATCCAGGATACCACACCCTGGTCAATTATTCAGCTGGGAAAACTCTAATGAAGGAGGAACGTAAAATGTTGCAAAGTTATATCCAAAAATATCACTTTTAGAAGTATATGAACAGATTAGAAACAGGGATATTATGTCATTGCTACTTAACACTTGTTGAAAATCTTTTCATTTCAGAAATATGAGTAGTATTAGTAGTTTCTCAACTTTTGATGATGAACTACATCATATCCCATTAACTCTTAAAGGTGACAAAAAAGACATATCCAGAAATACTTTTCTCTGTAGTCATTTTTAGTACAGAACTTGAGAACTGTTGAAAAAAGGACACCTTTTTTTCAAGTCCCTCACCTTACCATTCAGATAATTCACAGGAATAACAATCTGGGAATATGCAAAATTTATACTGTATGAAAGGAGAGTATTGATTGGTTGGCAAGTAGACTGTCTGGTACAGGCATTGTCACGGAAAATGCACCAATTTGTAATGATTGACAGTTAACTTCCAGACATTGTGTAAATTTTAAATGAGGCAGGATTGACTTTGGTCAGTGCATTGCCTTGAAAGAAGAACTACTAAATGTGTCTCACCTATTTTGCCAAACAGATGCAGTGAAAGTACGTGTTCTTTCTGTCAGCAAAGATCAGGATCCCATTAATTAATTTATGAAGTGCATTGACCTGTCAAGCCTACACCAATTTCAATACAATTTTATGGTGGCTCACTGGTTAGCACTGCTGTCTCACAGAACCAGGGACCAGGGTACAATTTCGGCTTAGGATTACTGTCTATGTAGAGTTTTCATGTTCTTCCTGAGTCTTCGTGGATTTCTACCGGATGCTCCAGTTTCCTCCCATAATCCAAAGATGTACAGGTTAGATGGATTGGCCATGGCAAATTGTTCATTGTGTTCAGGGATGTGCAGGCCAGGTGGATTAGCCATGGGAAATGTGGGGTTATGATACAGCATAAGATAAGGAATATAGGTATATAGTTAAGGGTTATAAGGTGGGGCGTGAGTCTGGATGGGATATTCTTCAGAGAGTTGGTGCAGACTCAATAGGCCTCTTTCTGCATTGTAGAGATTTTGTGAATAAGAAATTGGCAGATCTTAGTAGGCTTCAACTCTACTTTCTCACTCATTCCGTGTACCCTTTCATTACCGAGAGATTAAAAATCCAAGTATCTTTGCCTTAAATATGCTCAATGATAGACCTACCACAACCCTTAGAAGTAGTGAATTCCACAGACTCACAGCTCTTTGAGTGAAGTACTTTCTCCATCAGCTCTGTCCTAAATGACCGACCACTGATCCTGTGACTGTGTTCCCTTGTTCTCTGTCAAGTCCCTTCAGAATTGTGTTTTTTTTAAAGTTCCACTATAGGCCCAACTTACTCAGCCTTTCATCATAACAACCCCCTTTGATATGAATCTAGCCTAGCTAGCAAAACATTTCTATTTCTAAGCTTCAATCCCTTTCCAACTGAGACAACATGCATCTATTTGCCTTCTAAATTGCTGCATAGAATCTCTACAGTGTGGAAACAGGCCATTAGGCCCAACAAGTCCACACTGACCCTCCAAAAGAGTAACCCAACCAGACCGATTCCCCTGACTTATTACCGTACATTTACCCCTGACTAATGTACTAACCTACACAATCCCTGAACACTACGGGCAATTTAGCATGGCCAATCCACCTGAACTGCACACCTTTGGATTTTGGGAGCAAACTGGAGCACCTGGAGAAAATCCACACAAACACGGGGAGAATACAGACAGTCACTTGAGGCTGGAATCAAACCCAGGTCCCTGGCGCTGTGAGGCAGCAGTACTAACCATTGAGTCATTGTGCCACTTGTTGTAACTCCATGCTACGTTTCTGCATTCCTTGTTTGAGCAGTCCAAAGTCTCTCTGAACATCAACACTTACATATTCAAGAATTAAAAAAAATCTACTTTTATGTTCTTATGACTGACTGATTAAATTGGTCACACTTTCTTAACTTATGCTGTATCTGGCACTGGTTAATGTTTCATCATCTTAACCTGTCTATACTTCCTGCAGCCGTCTCAGAACTTAAATTCTGGATGAAAGACATCAACCTGAAACATTAAGTCTGTTTCCCACTTCACGGAAGTTGCCTGACCTGCTGAAAGTTTCTAGTATTTGTAAAATTTTTATTTCAGATTTCCAGAATGTGCAGTAATTGCCATTATGTTGTGTTATTATAGTAATCTAAATGCTTTGGATGACTACTGTAGTGATATATGTTTAAATCTCACAAAAGCAGCTGGGAAATCTTACTTCAGTAAGTTAAATAAATCTGGAATAAAAGGTCGTGAATAGAAATGATGACCGTGAAACTACCAGATTTTGATTTTTTAAAAATGTTCATTAATGCCCTTTTGGAAAGGAAATCTGCCATTCTTATCGAGATTATCCTACACGTGCACAGGTAAAGATAAAGTCCTACTCTCTTATTAGAAAAAGATTGTCTGGTACTGGTTTAAACTGAGAGTTACCACACTTCAGCCAAGGGGAAAGAAGGAGAAGGAGAGTCCTTCATGGTAATCTCAGACAGTGTGGGAATTAAGGTCATGCTGTTTGGTTTCATTCTATTATCACAAACCAGCCATCCAAACAAATAATCTAAACCAACCCTGTGATTAACTCCAAAATGGCCGAGAGGCCATTTGGTTTAATCAAGAAGGTGGCTCACAACCAGCTTCTCAAAGGCAATTAGGGCTTGGAAATAAATGCTGGCCTTGCCGGTGATATCCAAATCCTGACAATGCTTTGTTATATATAAAGTACTGTATGAGAATGGAGTAATTAGGTCATTATCATTCAACAACGTTGTTATTGCATATTATGAAATATTCTTACTGCATTCCCATGACATTTGTTGCCAATATAAAAATAGGAGAAAAACAAAACTGAATTGCCTCACCAGCTGCATGAGGTTTATTTTAACACATCATCCTGTCCTGTTTTTTGAAACACAATCTGTATTAAATTATTGCAAAATTCTCGGATGTACTCTGAAGATGGTACTTTTAAGTCAGCTGATTAAGCAGAATAATTGGCTGAAAATTAAAAAGAAGTTGTAGAATTCAACAAAGTTCAGACACCTCCAGTTCTGGCTAATACTGTGAATATAAGATGTCAGCATTTTAAATGGCTTATTTCATTATCTTTGCTTAAAAACTACTTTCTGTTGGATATGCATTCACATATGTTCCTTCTGAGAATTAAACTATTTTGCCAACAAAGGATAGTTTGTCTTTAATAAAGCCACAGGCTGTATTTTATTAAACTGAAATCTTCTCACGATGTTTTGAAACTGCATGTAGTCCTTCCCTTAATTGTAGACAGAAAAGTAAAGGAAATGAGTTCCAAAATGATCACGCACAAAGGCCAAAGGTCCGCATACACAGTCAGTGAGAAGACTCCCCTGGTGATTATAATTCCTACACTATTAGTCCACTTTAACATTTTAATCATAGATACAAGTTTGAGTATGATATGCCAAGTGAATGAAGAACTATTCATCATAGTATCTATATTACATTTCCCTGAAAATTATGCCAATACAGTGCTGACCAGTTTTGGCCAGTTTTGAGGACAGCTTGAATTTAGCTAAGGTGAGCAGAGAGATTGACATTTCTCATTCTACAAAAGCAGTGTCTACAGCCAGGCAAGAGATTCTGGAATAAATTGTTTCCCTTAGAATATACCCCTTCCACCTGAATATGTAAACATAAACAGAAACAATTATTCTTTGGAGCATGATTCTATTGGAAGATACTGCTCCTTCATATTTTCAGAATCCTTAGCAAGGATCATATTACAAATGTGTTGAAATGTGCTGAAATATAATATAGCAATTCGGATGCTACATTGTATAAATGGTACCAATGGACAGCCAGAGATTGGCTGAAGCTGTGCAATGCCTTTTCATTGGAATGTTAGTCATAAGACTTTAATTATCTGGGGAAATTTTAGTTCAGTTTCTACTGTGTATGAACCCACAGCAAAAAGCAAGCCATAATTTGGTAGTGAATAGCAATTGACTCAAAGGCCAAAACTGAATGAGTTTTGTGGAAACCATTCACATTGGAGCAGTAGAGTGATTTGTTGAGAGTTGAGAATTCAGCTTGCAGTAGGTTATAGGAGCCAACAATGAATTGTTAATGAAGGATAATGAGTATTGCAAAAAACAGGTTCAGTGTTAGTGTTGGCAACTCTTCACCTGGAGCAAGAAAGAAGATTATATTTCAAAGCAATTGCTTACGTATTCGGTCCATCTCCTAAAACACACCACATAAGCATTGGCAAAATCAGAAATTGCTGGAAAAACCCAGCAGGTCTGGCAGCATCTGTGGAGAGAAGTTCTGAAGATGGGTCACTGGACACAAAACTTTAACTCTGCTGAGTTTTTCCAGTAATTTCTGATTTTGTTGCTGGAAAAGCTCAGCAGGTCTGGCAGCATTGTGAAACCAAGTTCTGAAGATGGGTCACTGGACCTAAAACTTTATCTCTGCTGAGTTTTTCCAGCAACAAAATCAGAAATTACTGGAAAAACTCAGCAGAGTTAAAGTTTTGCATCCAATTTCTGATTTTGTTTCTGATTTCCAGTATCTGCAATTCTTTGGCTTTTTAATTTAGTGCTCACTGCATAAGCAAAAGCGGATCCCTGAAATCACCCGATTTAAGGAAGAAGAAATCTTTAGGAGGAAGAATGGAAAATACAGTCCATATTCATGTATTATACCAACTGGCTATAGAACCTTATCAATATGAATGATGAACATTGATGAGCATCTCAATAGGAAATAGTCACTGGGCAGAATCTCCTAGGTTTCTGAATGAAATAGGCAATGGCAAGAAAGTGGCAGGATCACATGACAAGTCCAGCAAAGAGTATTGAGACATTGGAAGCAACTTGTATCATTTGAGCAATTTCTGGGCATCAAAATGAAATTCTCGCTAGGGACCACAGAGATGCCTATTAAAGGGGAATCATTTTTTGTTAATGACCATATTAACTGTACATCTCATCTCATTAATATGAAGCTTCCCATCCTATCATGTGAGCAACTTAGAGAATAATTTTTGACAGGTTCCAGCATCTCAGGGAATGACCTATTGTCCCTAGCTGCATACACCCTTTGTCCACGGACATTGGCTTTCAGTAATTGTTCGGTATGCCATCTGTCTGATCCACTTGCAGGATGCTGAGGATACTTAAGAAGCAGAGACCTGGATTGCAGGATGCACCAGCAACTAGCATTGAAATGGTACAACAAAATCAGTCACATCAATGAGTTCTGAAGAAGGATCATTGGACCCAAAATGTTAACTCTGATTTCTGTCCACAGCTGCTGCTGAGTTTATCCAACCTTTTTGGCTTTTGTTTCTTATTTCCAGCATCTATAGTTCTTCATGGTTTTTTAGGATTGATATGCTGCTGAAAGGACAGTTTTCAGGCATAGACAGACAACCAGATTTGACCACACTCTCAGTGCTGCCAACTTGCTTTCATACTATTACTGACTTATTGCCTTCCTGCATATTGTCAGCATCCATGCATTCCCTTGCCTTGCTAATCCATGTCTGTTAGCATTTTGGTCCTTCAACCAAAGTCTAAAGGCTGTCTGTACTGCTTCATTCATGTGCTCTTTTGGGTAGTCACACAGACAAGCAGCTTGTCATGCTTGTCAGTAGGGGTTTGTTCCAGGATGGAATTTGGGGACACCTTGATGTATGGCACACCAACATGTTAATGCAACACCTACAGTATGTACTATCTACCTGCACAGTACACACTTTGCATGTTTATTCAACTAGGTGGCCATAATGGAAAGTGATTGGGTCTAGACCTTAGTCCAATAAAGAGGAGGGAGGTACTGTCATTAGGGAGTCTCATTCAAGGGCACAGTCTGGACACAGTCCAGAGACTTGGACATGGACAGTCATCTGCTCAGGTCTGTCACAGTCAGGTAAAATGTCCAGCTCCAGGGAATGGGCCAAAGTCAGTCCTGTAGGACCATCACAAGCAGTCAAGGCATTACATATTATCAATCAGGGACTGAGGAGACAGTGGTCAAGGGTCTGGTCAGTCATGACTAGGGTCTGCTCATTGAAGTCAGTCAAAGGTCTGACTTGAATACATTTCTGGGGTTTGGCATGTCAATCATTCAGGACGCTGAAGAAACAACTTTTGAAGGAACAATTTATTTCCCCTTTTGAAACTTTTTCATTTGCCCGTGGTAAAATCTTAGCTAAGCACCACAATTTGTTGTGAGCAGGTGAAGAGGTGGATTCAGCAACTGTTGTTTGAAACCCTTCTCGGGTGGTTGAAACAATTATTTTTTATTTATTTTAGAATGCTGCTATTGTACTTCAATTAAAAAAAAATCATTAGATATTGAAGAAGCTAATTACCAAAGTTTTCTTGAGTGAACGAAAAAATAATTTTACTACCCACTAACCTAGAGAGAAAAAAATACACAGACATAGACAAACTCCTGTAATAAGTTTAAAAGGGAGAATATCTAGGACAGACAGACAGGATAAAGGTTATGTAGTTAATTGTACTCAGTGGCCTTGAGATGCAAGAATCCAAGACCACATTCGTTCAAATGTTAATTGATATGTTTGGCTGAGGTGACATTTGAATTCTCTGTGAATTGTTGTTTTCCCAAGTTTTTTCTTTGTTGGGTATTGTTTCTGAGATGATGAGAGAAACAAGCAAGAAGAAAGAGAATCTTCCAGTTCTTGCTTTCAAATCCATTTGTCCATCTCATTCTCCTGCTACTGAAAAACAGTTGTTGAAATATAGGTCCATAACATCATAAGACCATAAGAAGTAGGAACAGGAATTATCAGATTGGCCCCTCGGGTATCTCTGCCAGCAATCAGATCACAGCTGATCCAACATTCCTCATGTCCATTTTCCTGTCCTTTCCTTGTAACCCATGATTCCCCTACTGACCAAGATCTCTCTGTCTCAGCCTTAAAAGCACACCTTGACTCTGCCCTTGCAGCACTCTGTGGTAAGGAGTTCCAAAGACTCAAAAACCCTTTGACAGAAGAAATTACTCTTCATCTCAGTCTTAAATTGGCACCCCTTTAGTCTGAAAT
The DNA here is from genome assembly GCF_004010195.1 of Chiloscyllium plagiosum. Taxonomy (NCBI): domain Eukaryota; kingdom Metazoa; phylum Chordata; class Chondrichthyes; order Orectolobiformes; family Hemiscylliidae; genus Chiloscyllium; species Chiloscyllium plagiosum. Next base: position 17,264,638 of record NC_057716.1, on the reverse strand, counting down.
TATACCCTCTGGTCCTAGACTCTCCCAAGAGGGGAAACATCCTCTCAGCATTTACTGTGACAAGTCCCTTAAGGATCCTATATCTTTCATTGAGATCTCAACCTACTTAGTTTTTGCTCATAACACAATTCCTCATACTGTGGATCATCCTAATGAACTTTCTCTAAACTGTTCCCATTGAAATGATATATTTCCTTAAATAATGGGATCAAAACTGCTCACAGTACTCCAAATGTGGTCTCACCTGCACCTTGTACAGTTGCAGTAACCCCCTTGAAATAAGGGCCAATATTCCATTAGTCTTCTTGGTTAACTTCTGCACCTGCGTGCTAGCTTTCTGTGTTTCATGTACAAGTCTCTCCAAGGCCCTTTGAGATGCAGTTCGCTACTGTTTTTCTCCATTTAAATAATCTTCTTTATCATTGTTCTATCTTCCAGAATGAACAACTTCATCATGTTCCCATTTTATAGTCCATTTTTTTGTTCACTTACCTACCTAGCGATATCTCTCTCTAAACTGTTTTTATATCCCTCTCACAACCTCCCTTTGTACTATTTATACATCATTTGAAAACTTGGCTGCAGCATATTTGCTTCCTTCCTCCGAGTCATTCATATATATTTTAAACAGTTGTAGTCCCAGCACTAATCCCTGTAGAACCCCATTCGTCACACATGGCTAACCTGAAAAATAATCCCTTATCCCACAATCCCCAGTTCAGTGTGTCCTCCTCAGTTTAGCTCCATTGTCTTTTCAAGTTTGCCAACTGCAGGTGAGTGTTTAATCCCCCAATAATATGGAATTATTTTAAAAGTATGAATTAAATCAGGAGCTACAAATTTCTTGATGCTGACTCAATTGCCTCATTTAAAAAAAAATCTTTAGAAAGAAATGGTCATTTCAGGGCAGACAGCTTTGTTTATTTCACATCGGCCTCAGAAAGAGTGCTAAGAGACAGTGAAGTCTGCAGATGCTGGAGAACAGAGTTGAGAGTGTGGTGCTGGAAAAGCACAGCAGATCAGGCAGCATCCGAGGAGCAAGAGAATTGACATTTCCTGATGAAGGGCTCCGGCTTGAAATGTTGATTCTCCTGCTCCTTGGATGCTGCCTGACCTGCTGTGCTTTTACAGCAACATACTCTCAACTCAGAAAGAATACCCCAACCTGTGGTGAGGTGACCACTGCAGCTATTTTATGTCCATGTTTTCCTTTTTTAAAAAAATTTTAGTCCATGAAATGTCTCAAATATGACAATTAAATGATGAATGTTAAAATTCAATAATCCATACTTACCATGATTGTCACAGGTTGGATAATTATTACAATAAATCAGTTGACAATTGGATGAGAATCAAAAGTTCAAGACAGATGCTGAAATTATTCTTTTTTTCTTCCTTTATATCCATTGGTTTTATCCCTTTCCCTCTTTCTTTCTCAAATGGATTTAATTCTTTTACAGGATAGTGTTTCAATTGGTCAATCCTTATATGTGAACATATTGATTAGATCTTCCAGAGTGGCTGTCACAGTGGCGCAGTGGTTAGCACTGCTGCCTCACAGCACCGGAGACCCAGGTTCAATTCCTGCCTCCACACTGTCTGTGTGGAGTTTGCACATTCTCCCTGTGTCTGCATGGGTGTGCTCCGGTTTCCTCCCCCAATCTAAAAATGTGCAGGTTAGGTGAATTGGCCATGCTAAATTGCCCGTAGTGTTAGGGGAATGGGTCTGGGTGGGTTGGTGTAGACTTGTTGGGCCGAAGGGTTCCATGTACAGCGCATCATCCGCCCTCATTTCCGCTACCTCCAAACGGACCCCACCACCAAGGATATATTTCCCTCCCCTCCCCTATCAGCATTCCGTAAAGACCACTCCCTCCGTGACTCCCTCGTCACATCCACACCCCCCACCAACCCAACCTCCACTCCCGGCACCCTCCCCTGCAACCGCAGGAGGTGTTTCCAGCAACACATTTTCAGCTCTGATCTCCAGCATCTGCAGACCTCACTTTCTCCTCGAAGGGCCTGTTTCCACACTGTAAGTAATCTAAACAGCAGGCAATGATATCCCTTTACATTTATACAATATCATTTTTAGTAGTTATTGCTGAAAGGTTGTTAGGGGAATGGAGTATTTATAACTGACCTTTCATCTCAAATCACTTTACTACCAGTTAAATAATTTTGAAGTGACTGTTGTGATGTTGAAAATATGCCAGTTAGATAATCTGTTTTTGAGATGTTGATTGATGACGAAATATTGGTTGTGACACCGGAGAAAACTCAAACAAGACACAAAATTAAATGCCAGAAATGTGAAATAACTAGATAAAAATTTAAAAGTAGACAACAGAAGCTGAGAGAGAAACAAATAATGTCATCTCACAATAAATTGTCATGTGAACTTTGCTTCTCTCTCCCCATAGATGTTGCCTGGCTTGCTAACTATTTCTTTTGTTCATCATCAGGCATAACAACTCTGCTGTTCTTCAAAGTAGCATCAAAGCATCTTTTACATCCACTCAAACTAATACTGCAGATGGAGCCTTGATGTTTTGGACAGCACCTTTACACTCAAGCTCTGGAGTAGTCTTGAACCTGGAACCTGAGGGAAGAATGCTGCTAACTGAGCTAACATTGGGATTATGCTTAAATTGGGTAAAAGGGAAAAATGTAAAACAGTTTGCTGATGTACTAAACTCCATTTTATACAGCACGGATTGGCCCTACTATGTTCCAAAGAAACTACATTTCAAAGACTACAGTTTAAACAGTGACAGATGCAGTCATTTCTGTTTGTTTGCTTGTGAGATGTATTTACATCAGTGAAAGAAAAAGATGCCATTTGCAGGAGCTCTTGCTCCTGGAGATATTGCCAATTTCTCAATCAGTGCAGTTAGGACACTGTCTCTTCTATTACTAGTTTCCATAACAGTCGTTTTCAATTTTCCAGATCACTTCTCAGAAAATTCTTGCATTAGTAATCTGTTATCCTTACCTGGTCTGACATTGAGAGGGTGGGAACTGGTGGATGGATGTCTGACAAAAGTCTCCTCACTGCAGAGGTGGCAGTCGAGCAAGGGAAACTTGTTTGTACTGAAAGGGAGATTAAACATCTACAGCCTTTGAGTGAGGTAGCCTCCAAGCGCCTATTCCCAGCTGCTCAGCAATGTCTCAATAACATCCTGCTTAAGGGTAGAGGCTCACGACACTAATAGAGTAGGAAAGCAGTTAACAGAATCCCTCAAACTCAGGTACATCTTCCAAGGTGGCACTAAGGTGAAACAGTAAGAAAAGAAAGACTAAGTAACATTCAGGTGGTTTTGGGTGCACAGGTGCACCTTTAGTATGACTCTACACTTGAAATAAATACAGCACTTTCTATTAAATTCCTTTGACCTATTTCAATCGGTTAACACTTGTCACTGTTCTTGATTTTGATGGAGGCTACCTTGAGGAGTGATGATCATACTAGGTGCTCACTTCCATGATGGAGCAGAGTCCCATGGCTCTCATTGTTAGTCGTGCTCTGGGAGAAACCTAATATCCAAAAAGTGGCAAGTTAAGCTAGCTGTTTGGGTTTTCAAGTAAATCATTTGCCCTCTCAGTGGTAGGTGGTTATTCCTGCAAATGAAGGTTTTATTCATGCAAACATACCCCCATGTAATCCTGAATAACTCCAATCTGAACAGGATGCCTTTGGTGCAAAGGGAACAAATGCAGTTACAATTAAGGTAACTTAATGTTTAATATTTAAGAGACAAGAATTTCCTTGAGGTCAGCAATGCCTTTGTGTCACATTTGGTTAATACTTCTGAGTGTTCACAAATGTTCCTGCAAAGAGCAGGACTTATACATTAATCGTAATGTCCTGGGGAGCGTTGCTGAATAAAGAGACCTTGGATTGCAGGTTCATAGCTCTTTGAAAGTGGAGTCGCAGGTAGATAGGATAGTGAAGAAGGCGTTTGGTATGCTTTCCTTTATTGGTCAGAGTATTGAGTACAGGAGTTGGGTGGTCATGTTGTGGCTGTACAGGACATTGGTTAGGCCACTTTTGGAATATTGCATGCAATTCTGGTCTCCTTCCTATTGGAAGGATGTTGCGAAACTTGAAAGGGTTCAGAAAAGATTTACAGAGACGTTGTCAGGGTTGGAGGATTTGAGCTATAGGAAGAGGCTGAACAGGTTGGGGCTGTTTTCCTTGAAGCGTCGGAGGCTGAGGGGCGACCTTATAGAGGTTTATAAAATCATGAGGGGCATGGATAGGGTAAATGGGGAAGGTTTTCTCCCCCTGGGTTTAGTGAGTCCAGAACTAGAGGGCATAAGTTTAGGGTGAGAGGAAAAGATTTAAAAGGGACCTAAGGGCCAACTTTTTCATGCAGAGGGTGGTACGTATATGGAATGAGCTGCCAGATGAAGTTATGGAGGCTGGTACAATTGCAACATTTAAAAGGCATCTGGATGAATATGAGTAGGAAGGGTTTATAGGGATATGGGCCAGTTGCTGGCAAATGGAACTCGATTAGGTTAGGATATCTGGTCGGCATGGTCAAGTCGGACTGAAGGGTCTGTTTCTGTACATCTCTACTGTAAGTCACTTGCGCTCAGATCTATTTGCTATCAGGTTCTCTTGGGCCTGTCTGCATTATCTTACTACAGCTTTAATTTCCTCAGCACCTTCATCATCACCATTGGTTCTCCCAGCATCTCCATCAGAGTCCACTTCTTCCTCATCTGTAGAGACAGGTATTTGGTTCATCTCTCCCCATCTTTCTCTAAGTTGATACCTGATGCTTTGTGAGGTTTTTCAAGATGCAGCAACAATGATAATCTTGTTCTGTTTCCAAGCTGCCCAGGCAATAGAACTGCATCTTCAAGGCCAATTATCTGTTCAATGATGCATGTGCTGCTTTGTAACAACAGTATTCATCAGCAGCCTGAGGTTTTTGCACTGAGATCATTAGCATTGCCTCTGGTTATCCATTATCACCCATGTAGCAGCCATGGAGATTGTGCTAGAGAATGAATATTCATAGAACCTGTGAGTTGCGCTGAATATAAACATTGTGGCAGTTTCCCAGATTGCAGGTGCACCTTCAGGAATGATAATCAGTGGTCACAAGCAGACTGGTCATTGAGGATCGAAATCCCTTACTGTTTAAGAATCTGGCTGGATGATGTCAGAGAGCACCACATGCAAGTAACCCTTTGTACTTGAGAGTACCCAACAACAAGGTAAAAACAATGACTGCAGATGCTGGAAACCAGATTCTGGATTAGTGGTGCTGGAAGAGCACAGCAATTCAGGCAGGGCTGGATGATGTCAGAGAGCACCACATGCAAGTAACCCTTTGTACTTGAGAGTACCCAACAACAGCTTGGGCACTTGACTGACTGGGGCCATATATTGGATTTTTTCGCATTCCTGTAAAGGGCAACTGTGAAGTCACAAATACACACGGAGGCTGGCATTTGGAAGATGCTACATATGTTCCCAATTGAGATTTGAAAGAAGCCAGTAGCAAGCAAGTTCTGTGCAGCTATGATCTTCAGCATCATTGGCATTGTGCTTCCTCCCAAGTCGAGCAGCGGCAGGTCTGCCTGCAGGAGGAGGCAGATGTAGCTAATGTCTTCCCTGGTAATATGAAGATGTGCATGGAATTGATTTTCACTCACCTGCAGGAAGCTGAAACACCTTCTATCAGTTTATGGTCCTGAAGACTCTGGTTCCTCTCTTCAGGTGCTGCTTGCTCATCACAGCTACAGCCCCCTGATTCTCATGTCTCCAATTCTGTAATTATTATTCTTTCCTCCTTCTCATTCTTCTTTTCAAACAGCTGCTAGATTAACTTACTCAGCATGTGGCATGGCAGAAATATCAGGAAGGAGGTATATGCTTTCCATGTCATAGTCAATGTAATACCTTGGCCATTATCAGGCTGGTCATGTGTTTGGTGAAAGTCTGTCATACAGCTACCTTTACATAGTGAGCTATGTCCTCCATGACCCATGCCTAGTGTTCTCCTTCTTTCATGATGCTACCTAATGCAAGATATTTGAATCCTTTATCTTTATTTTGTTTTCAATGCATGTGATGCTTAGTGCAATGTGACATTCGTGGCCTGTATTATCCCCTGTGATGCAGTCCTTCAGCCTTAGAAGTTACAGCAACAGCCTGTGTAATAGTTTCATGTCCATGTCCTTGATTGCCAAATTCCCAGGCATGGTCCTGTAAGTGCAATGCAAATTCCCTCCACCGCCATCAGCACTGTTTAGGTGCTGTTCTTGTAAAAGATTAATGAATCTCAGGGTAAGCCTTCAGCAAAGTGCTCATGTATTGTAAAGACCACTTCTCTTTAGTTCCTTTAATTTTGGCCGATGTACAAAAAAATCTGTTTCAAACCAAGGAGACTATGCAAAGAGACAGCTGTATTTTTAAAAATATGTATCCTGAAACACACTGTGAGTTGTACATAAAGATGCATTATCCTGGAACAATGAGAGTAAAAGCAGACATTAAGGAGGATTCTGAACTAAATGCTTGATAACCACATCTTCATTGGCTTCTGACCAGGTGACCATAGCTTGTGTGGGGCCAATCCAACAGAGAAGCACCAAGTCTGCAAAGACAAAGTGCAAAAATTTTTTTCGCACAACCTCTCTCTCCCTTGCATGGAGGTACCAGAAAGCCTTCAGTTACAGCTAGCTGTCTTCTATTCATTACTCTCTCCAAAACCCCTATTGTGAAGACTATTTACACACTTACAGATATTCTCATTATTTAGTCAAGTGTTTTTGAATGTTCAAAATCAACTGCTAAGTCAACTTATCTGGTAATTGAAACTGCCGAAATGTCGAATTGTGAAGTCCTTTTGATTCAGAGGTACAAACTGTCAATCTGTTGGGCAGACACAGCATGGGTTCATGAAGGGCAGGTCATACTTAGCTAATCTTTTGGAATTCTATGAAGACATTATGAGCAAGGTGGACAACAGGTCCTAGTAGGTGTGGTGTACCTAGGTTTCCAAAAGGCTTTTGACAAGGTGCCGCACAAGAGGCTGCTGCATAAGATAAGGATGCATGGTGTTACAGGCAAAGTACTAGCATGGATAGAGGATGGGTGGACTAAGAGGAAGCAAAGAGTGGGGATAAATGTGTGCTATTCTGGCTGGCAATGTGTGACTAGTGGTGTGCCTCAGGGATCAGTGTTGGGACCACAATTGTTCACAAGTTATATGGATGATTTGGAATTGGGGACCACGTGTAGTGTGTCAAAGTTTGCAGATGACATTAAGATGAGTGGCAGATCAAAGTGTGCAGAGGACTGTGAAACTTTGCAGAGGAACATAGATAGTTTGAGCAGCAAAGGTCTGACAGATGGAATACAATGTCAATAAATGTGAAGTCATCCATTTTGGTTGGAGTAACAGGAAAAAGGATTATTACTTGAATGGTAAAATGTTGCAGCATGCTGCTATGCAGAGGGACCTGGGTGTCCTTGTGTATGAATCACAGAGGGTTGGTCTGCAGGTACAACAGGTAATTAGGAAGGCAAATTGAATTTTGTCTTTCATTGCTAAAGGGATTGAGTTTAAAAGCAGGGAGGTAATGTTGCAGCTGTACAGAGGCCATACCTGGAATACTGTGTGCAGTTTTGGTCTCCTTACTTGAAAAAGGATGTACTGGCACAAGAGGGGGTGCAGAGGAGGTTCACTAGGTTGATTCCGGAGTTGAGAGGTTTGGCTTATGAGGAGAGACTGAGTAGACTGGGATTATATTCATTGGAATTTAGAAGAATGAGAGGGTATCTTAGAAAAAACATATAAAATTATGAAGGGAATAGATGAGATAGAACTAGAGAGGATGTTTACACTGGGACCAAAGGGCATAGCCTCAAGATTAGGGGGAGCAGATTTAGGACTGAATTGAGAAGGAACTTCTTCACCCAGAGGGTTGTGAATCATGGAATTCCTTGCTCAGGGAAGTCGTTGACACTACTTCAGTAAACGTTTTTAAAGTGAAGGTAGTTTTTTTTAACAATAAAGGAGTTAAGGGGTACAGTGAGAGCGTGGGTAAGTGGATCTGAGTCCACAAAAAATCAGCCATGATCTTATTGAGTGGTTGAGCAGGCTCGAAGGGCCAGACGGCCTACTCCTGCTCCTAACTCTTATGTTCTAATCAAGGAGGAATGCAATACGTTTAAAGAGAGTGAAAGGGTAAATTCTGAACTAGAGAATAAAAGAGAGCATCAAGGTGCAAATAACCTGTGTCAACGGCAAAGAGTTAAAAAGGAATTGAAAGGAAGAGAAAGAAAGCAACTCATTGAATCCAGTGCTCCAGACCTGTGCTGTCGAATTATGTTTACCTGATCTCGTTTTCACCTTTTCCACTCTTAATATCCATATCTTGTCAGTGTTTGTCTGTCTGTCTGTCTGTGAAAGGGAGATAATTTAGAAAATTAAGTTGTGAAGTTATATTTTGGTAATTTACATTTCTGAGTGTTTAAAAACAATCTGCTCACAAAAAATGGGAATTTTTTGGCGAATGTTTTCTCTCTCGGCAGATGTTGCCGATGTGCTGAGTTTTTACTTCAAATTTCCAACATTCACAGTATTTTGCTTCTGTTTGAGTGTTTTCTTTCAATCTGAGTTTATCACCTCGGTAAACTGGGGACTTTGGATAGTTTGACTAAAGTTTTTCACATTTGTGATGTTGCCAGTAAGCGTGGAACTAGATTTCAAGTGTATTATCCTAGTGATATTCTCAGTTGGGTGTATTTGTACTGGGCAGGAACACCTGAAACTAGATCTCATGTCCTGCCCATTTGTACGGGGATTTTTAAGAGACCTTATTTTGAAATTAACTTAGAGAAAGAAGGTGGTAGTAAACTCTTTCTTTGAGTCGTTCAGCCATTACATGAACCTTTTAGTCACTCTTTTTCCTCTATAATGATAGTCACCTTCTCCTTTCCTCTGGGTTTCCCTTCTGAGACTTTCCAATGTTATGGTTAGTCGCCCTTTCACCATCTCTTAATATTCCTGTTTTTCCCCCGGTCTCCCTTCCACCCATATCACCCTTACCTTTACACCCTCTCCTTACGGAATTATGCTCATTCTCCCACCCCCACACATTTAATTACCCCACTGCGTTATCCTGCTATTTCAGTATATGGTTCCCACTCTTTGCCCTTATCCCAGTGACACACCTCTCTGCATCTCAGTTTTCTTCCTCATCCCCAGACCCTTTCCAATGCCCCTGACAGCAACATGCTTTAATTTCCATTCTCTACCATTCCTTTCCACCCACCATTACATTTCTATTTGCCACGTTGACCTCACTTTTAATTGATTGCCCTTTTGGGATTTGTTTTTATTCATTCGTGGGATGTGGGTGTCACTGACTTGGCTAGCGTTTATTGCCCATCCCTAATTGTCCCTTGACCTGCAGAGGGCAGTTAAGAGTCAACCATATTGCTATGGGTATGGAGTCATATGTAGACCAGCCAGGTAAGCACAGCGAATGTCTTTCCAAAAGAACATTAGTGAATCAAATGTATTTTTATGACAATCAACAATTCTGTAAGAAGCACAGAAAGTAGGAGCAGGAACAGATCATTTGACCCTGTTCCATTATTCAAGATGATTATGGCTGATAATCCAATTTAGCACCCTGTCCCATTTCTCCCCATACTCTTTGATCTCTTTAGTCCTAAGAACTATGTCTGATTAATTCTTGAATACGGATAAGAGCAGCTTTTTTTGTCCTGCAATCCAGATATTTTTCCCAATGAATTCAAATATCACACATCCACATGGTGGAATTCAAAGCCATGTCCACAGAGCATGAGCCTGGGGTCCTGGATTATTCGCCCAGTGATATTACCACTGCCTCCCCATTTAAATGGGTCCCATTTTTAAGTTGATTCCCATTTGGCTGGTCTGATCAGGTCTGCTAGAATGAGTCATTGCCTGAGTCAATTGTGCATGTTATTGGATATAATAAGCTTTCACTTCGAACAGGGTAAGGTACAAACAACAAGCAAGACTGTTTATGACAGAGGTTCCTTATGGGCTGAGCAACATGAAGAGGCTTCACTCTGAGCTTTGGAAGTATTTGTATAAAGAAATTTTTTTTACGAAAGAGTCAAGTTAGTGAAAAAGTTTATATACACTGGAGCTTGAGGGAAGATGTCTACTCTGCCAGGTACACACACATACACACATATATTATATTATATATATAATCAGGTTTATGAGCAGATATTTTTGATTTTTGGTGAGCAAGAGTGCACCAGTGAATGTAAGTCCAATGGGGTGCGGCATTGATGAGTGTTCATGACATGCTAATGAATGCAACAAACACAGAGACTGCTGGAGAAATTCAGCATTGATGGAGAGTGAAACAGGTTTAATGTTCCGACTTTGGCATCAGACCAAAGGGAGAAAGAATGTAAAGCAGATTTCACAATGATGTAGTTCAGTAAAGCTGACCTGCCTGAAAGGCTCTCAGAACATAGTAGCAAAACTTTAAACTGCTGTTGGGCAAAGGAATTTTTGCCTCCTGTTCGATTAAGTTCTCCCAGTCGCCCTTCTTGAAGCTCTGGACAGCCATGGAAGATTCTGCTCACAGAGTGCAATGGGACATTGGTACACACCTGTGAGTCATAAAGTGAGCTTCTGATTTCAATCACTGCAGGCAATTGTCAAGCGGAAACCAGGCACTTCCTCCTAGGAATAATGAGGAAATAAATGAGAATAATCAGACCAAGAGTTTCTATTATGTAGTTCAATGTGAGTGGAGCTCTATTCACTTTCTGCTGGAAGTTGCCATTAATAGTTTTCTCTTACTTTCTTTTGCAAGAAAAGAACAGAGCTCAGCCACAGCATCCAGCAAGCCATGCTGTCAGTGGGAGTTCAGAGGCACACAGAACTAATGGGTGAGGGGGGAAGCTGTAACAAGTGTCCTTGCTGTAGAAAGTATCAGAGAGCTAAGGCATTTATATTTAGTTTTAGGTTAGTTTATTGTTTGTACTTGAAGTCTTCAGGGTCAGAAATTCAAAACAGCGCCACTTGACCTATTAGATAGCATGGTCAACTTTCCTCTACCACTACAGTAAATGCAGTTTTCAGATTGGAATGCAATTGCAATATTAAATTACAGGCAAGGCTCTATGCCAAGTACTCAGCCCTTTCTGACTAGCCAGAACATTGGGTGACATAAATTACGAACTTGTGATTCCATGCATTCCCCCCTCAAAACACACACACACATACACACACACATACACACACACACACCAATATTCTACACGAGTATTACCCACAAAAAATTCAAACACTAAAGAAATGAACCATGGGCTTTCTTTCAATTTTCAAGCTGGAACTGGATGACTTTCAACATGATCTTTTCTAGTAAATAAGTATAAATTACTCATTGTTGCTGGTCCCCACCTAGAATGAATTTAAAGGAAGTGCATTCTCTTGAAATGCTGCAGAATTCAAAACATTATAAGGACAGAAATCTGTATGCCTGTCAGTGTATCTCTGTTATTCCATGGTAGGGAATAGACAGCTTTTGCAGAAACACAATAATTTCTCACATAATGCACTTGTCATTTGGTGGTATAATGAGCTCCTCATAACACGTGGTCCCAATTTCAGAGTGTGAAGGAAGGTCCAAGAGGTCCACCTCAAACTGAAGATAAATACTAGGATGATACTCTGGTAAGAAGTAAACAAGACCGATCAAAACATTTTTTTAAAGTATAATTAAAAACAATATTGGTAGCAGTTCCTTTTGAACATAGATGATATACAAAGACGATTATGAGAATCTTGTCTTCACCTGTAGAAAATAGGTTAGAATTTATAACCTCAGATTAACCTGCAAGTATCACTTCCAAGTGTTGGATGTAACACAACAAGAAGGCATGGATATGTGATCATATCACATTGGGATGCATATTATGCATTAAATGCAGTGATGAAGATAGTTGGGGATATTGATAGCAAAGAAGGAACCCTCAAGAAATCATAGCCCAGTTGTTATATTTGACAGTGTCAGAATTGTAAAAATGCTTGTGTGGCTTGATTGATGGAATATTGCATTCACTTTGGAAGATTACAGGGAAAACTCACCTCTTCTTTCTGGGCTCGGTATATCAATACTGTGAAGGGCAGTGAACTTACTAAAAATTATCGACTTGGAGTTCACTCACCGCAGTGTTGCAGTGATGTGTTTGGATTGTCAATTCGCTGCAATGTCATGACTGGACTGCAGCAACTACTCGCTTGTATTTCAGCCAGATCTCATGTACACAGCAGAAACATAAAGGCACTCATTCCTGTACAATGAATCAGTAGGGAATACCAGTAGCAAGGCTTCGCTTGCTGCCTCTTTTGCAAATAGAAACCTCTGCCAGGAGTGCTGTCCTCAGGCATTATGCTGGGACAATATTTCAGCATCATTTTGTTAAACTTGTGAGTTACTGAAGCATGCATTAGAAAACAGAGGTACATGCATATAGTTGGGCCCTATCATTTCACCTTCACACCCATCTAGCTAACAACATAACACTAAGGTTCTTACTATGATGTTATTAAATTCTACTCATTTTTGTAATTTGGTTTGTAGCTTATCAGGAGGGACTATAACTGACAGATGTACAGTTAAGAGTCAAAAAGTGGACTCCTAAGTGTTCTCAAGCGACAATGTTTGCTCTTTTAAATAGAATATAATCAAAACAAATGGTTACCATGCAAACAGAAGAGAAATAGCAACCAAAAACTGCTATTGTTCTGCTGTTTAAATAAGAAATGACCTTTAACTCTCGATGGGAAATGTGATGTTCCCCTGTGAAAGATCAGGGAGATTCCGTCTCTCTCATACTTTTTTTTTAAAAAGGGTAGTCTTTCAAAATTGCTTACAAATCTATTATTTCTTTTACAAAAGCTTGTTGTAAAACTCTACAGGGTATCTTTTCAGCTTTGGACACAATCAGGAAATTGGTTAAATTACTCTGGTTGGGTTGCAGTTCAGGTTTTGGTGAAACTAAACTTATAAAATCACATGTAAAATGTCCCATCAATAAATTTAATTAAAATCTATCCCTTGATCTATTTAGGAGTGATATTCTTGATTTATTAATATGTTGAAAATGAATTTAACAGCAAAATATTTTTAATAAGTGTCTAATCTTCCATCTATAAGTAACCTGATTTAAGTATCAGTAAAAAGGGCTTAAGGAAACCGCATGGAACCATTAGTAAATTAGATATTTCAAACACATGAATTTCTAAACTGTGGCCTCTGAAACAACTGCATTAAGTCTCAATCAGTGAAATCTCACCACTTTTTCCATCTGGGACATGACTAGCTTTGAATGAGCCAGGCCAGCATCCAAGTACAATGTGTTTGAACCAGGTTATGTAACCTACACTTGAGTTTCTGTGATGTCTTGTGAAACACACCCAGATTGTGCGTGATAAAACAGAAACTAATGGAAATTCTAGATTATTGTTCAAAATGATGAAATGCTAGGGGGTCAGTTTGTTGAAAAGCTACTTGTCACTAGTACATCTGGACATGAGACATAACCTTCACTCGAATTTGCTTGTTAACTCTGTCTGTGTATGACTCTCCCTTTCTTGACTTTTTTCTTCCTTCTAAGCCCTAAATCCAAATCATTTATGTAAATGACAAAAAATAGAGGATTCAGCACCGATCCTTGTGGCACTCCACTGGTCACAGGCCTCCAGTCTGAAAAATAACCCTCCACCACCACCCTCTGTCTTCTACCTTTGAGCCAGTTCTGTATCCAAATGGCTAGTTCTCCCTGTATTCCATGAGATCTAACCTTGCTAATCAGTCTCCCATGGGGAACCTTGTCGAACGCCTTACTGAAGTCCATATAGATCACATCTACTACTCTGCCCTCATCAATCTTCTTTGTTACTTCTTCAAAAAACTCAATCAAGTTTGTGA
>NC_057716.1:17247121-17249438 GCF_004010195.1 Chiloscyllium plagiosum | reverse complement strand
TCCCTTTCTATCCTTCCTGTAGCATTTGTATCCTGGAACATTATGCTGCCAGTCCTGCCCATCCCTGAGCCATGTTTCTGTAATTGCTATGATATCCCAGTCCCATGTTCCTAACCATGCCCTGAGTTCATCTGCTTTCCCTGTTAGGCCCCTTGCATTGAAATAAATGCAGTTTAATTTATTCGTCCTACCCTGTCCCTGCCTGCCCTGACTGTTTGACTCACTTCTGTTCTCAACTGTGCTCATTCATCTCATTTTCAGCTTTTTCAAATCGTGTTGCACCTTTTGGCTGTTGCATTTATGTACACATCAGTGTTGTTCATTGGCTGCAAAATGCAATGGGCCACTTGAGGACTTGATCAGCATCCAATAAATAGCATTTTGTCCATTTGTTTCCTGTTCTCAACCAAAAGGAGCCAAGGAGAAGGATATTGAAAGGCAGGTCCTTAATGCGATCTTATATCTGGCTGCAGCAGGGCATTGAGACTGATCTGAGAGTCTGGTCTTTCATAGCACATATAAATATATAGCACATTTAGTGCAATTAACTATCACAAAAGCCTAGTGAAATAAGATATGACATTGAGCCAAATGTCATATCAGATGACCAAAGCTGATGGATCTACGCTGCACTCCCTCAATAGCCAGAATGTCTTTCCTCAAATTTGGAGACCAAAACTGCGCACAATATTCCAGGTGCGGTCTCACCAGGGCACTGTACAGCTGCAGAAGGAGCTCTTTGCTTCTATACTCAATTCCTCTTGTTATGAAGGCCTGCATGCTATTAAAATTGGGAATACTCAGAAGGTGTTACAGGATTGCTGTTATCCTATCTGGATGTGGGGTTGGAGATTTCAGAGATAAGGAGGGAAGAGATCACAGAGGTATCTGAAACGAAGGATGGCAATTTTAATATCAAATCTGCTTTGACCTGGAGCCAATGCAGGTCAGCAAGCACATGGGTGAGAGGAAATGAGACTTGATGTGGGTTAAGAAATGGGCAGCAGAGTTATGGATGACCTCAAGTTTACAGAAGATATAATGTCAGAGACCCCTCCTCTGTCTATGGTCTGAGATTTTAATGCCTGGTTTCCCACATGGAACAAGCGGCGAGCTGAGTGTGCCAGATGTTTGCTCCAGTTTCTTTGTCAAGTTTTCCCAAAATCTAGCTTTTAGTGATTTGGACAAGACGGGAGGCTAAATATTAATAAGGCAAGTTGTGGTGTTAACAAGGTTTTAACAAGTGTTAATCCCCGTGAATTTTCATCTTGCTGCTGCCAGCGAGAATCTCACCGCACCACTTGTCAAAAGCACAGAAGGTTGCGTGTGTTGCTCCTGAGATCGAAATGGGCCTCACTGCTCTTATCATTCAATTCTGTCACACATCTTGCCACAAACAATGTCACTCAGACCTCTATAAGAATTCCCCCAACATTTTGATTTAATTTTAATAAGTTTCCTTTGATCCTTTGAACTTTTGTTCATGTTTTAACCTGTTTAACATTTACTTTAAAAGAGTAGAACGTGGAAGACCAACCAGAAATATATAATACAGGACACCAGAGATAACCAAAACACAAGAATGGAAGGGAGACATTAAAAACTGATTTTTGAACTGTGGATTTCATTCCAAATATAATGGGCAGCTTAGAGTACTGTGCATTAAGATGTCTGCTAGTCTAAGTTGTTAAATTGTGTTTGAGGTCAGTACACCCTGTTTCCATTTTAATGAAGTTTGTTCTCAGTTTATAGGCAGAAAGTGGTCTGAACTATTCCCCAAGTAATAGTTTAATCTCATATTCATTGCACTGATCTTCATTTCGTGGATATTTGACATTTGGGCTGAAATCAGTGTGAGAATATTACATCTGTAACCCTTTGAGTACTCCAGTGTAAGTTTCACAAAACCACTCAGCTAGCATAAAATAAACTACCTTAATAATTCCTTTAAAAACATCTGAAATAGTACCTCCTGACCTGCGTCTGGTGAAATATTTGGTAGAATGATTATTTTTCCAACAATGTATTCTGAAAATACAACTGTCAACAATGGTACTGTCGAGTTTTAATGCATCTACCAATGCATCTACTTTTTGTCATTTACATAAATGATTTGGATGTGAGCATAAGAGTTAGTAAGTTTGCAGATGACACCAAAATTGGAGGTGTAGTGGACAGCAAAGAGGGTTACCTCAGATTACAACAGGATCTGGACCAGATGGGCCAATGGGCTGAGAAGTGGCAGATGGAGTTTAATTCAGATAAATGTGAGGTGCTGCATTTTGGGAAAGCAAATCCTAGCAGGACTTATACACTT
>NC_057716.1:17203648-17246838 GCF_004010195.1 Chiloscyllium plagiosum | reverse complement strand
GTGTATGGAATGAGCTGCCAGAGGATGTGGTGGAGGCTGGTTCAACTGCAGCATTTAAAAGGCATTTGGATGGGTATATGAATAGGAAGGGTTTGGAGGGATATGGGCCGGGTGCTGGCAAGTGGAACTAGATTGGGTTGGGATATCTGGTCGGCATGGACGGGTTGGATCGAAGGGTCTGTTTCCATGCTGTACATCTCTATGACTCTATGACTCTATGTTGGCTGAGGGATACACTATATGAAAACTATAGACAGGAAAAGAAACAAGTATCTGTTCCAGCACTGTGAAAGTTGTGTATCGCCCGGCAATATTAGGGGGAGCATAGAGGAAGGACTAGATGAGTGACAAACTGGTCAGCTGGGGCTTCAAGAGATGCTAGCTCCCATACAAGAGTTACTTGGGCAAAGACAGACGGTCACATGAGCCTGGCAGGCATCACTGTGTGAGCAAGTTGCAGATCAGGGAGCATGGACCATAGTGGGAGGCTGTGCTGGGGACCCGTGAGGATGGGTACAGGTCATTAGAGGGTTCCAATCTGTTTGGGCTCTGGTTGCTGATCCTGTCAGGTTGGCCTCACGAGGAAGGCACCACTGCTCAGGCCACAGACTAACATGGTAGATCTGGGAGGTAAGACCATCTTGAGGCAGAAACACTTGCACCTGGGAGTTGGTTAAATAGGATTAAAGTCATTCCCTACTCTGATGTACTTTTGTTAAATTACTTACCCTAACAATCCATTACCCACCACTCTCCCCTGCCATCACCCTCTTCATCTGTGAGTCTGTCAAAACAATGTGAAAGATACCTCAAAGTTATAGAAGAGAAAAAAAATCTATGAAATTCTGCTTGCTCTCCACCCTGAACCCTTGAATTCACTCAAACTATTTCCCAAAGACCACAGGGGCCTGGGAGGCATATGCCCTAAAATGCCATGAAGTGATGTCAATCGTAGCCAGGAGACTATCCAGTTTTCCTTTGAATATTTGCAGTGAATCTTTGTACATGCTACAACTAAGTCAACGAGGTTCTATGAAAAGGAATACTCTGTAGTATCAAACCTTGTTGTATGCTTAGGTAAGCAGTACTTGTGTCCATATTTTTCCTGCCTACCGTGCGCAAAAAATCCTACTGACGTGGACCACTGAAATAACTCCATCGGAGCAGATATCCCATCACAAGTCTCCCTTCATTTACACATGAACAATCCTTGACTATAGCACTGCATCATTCAGAGTCAGGTACCTGAGTGCCAGTATCCCTGACATTCCCCTTTTTTTAAAGCAACACTCTACCACACCATTGTATTCTACTTTCAACCTAATTTAGATTCCCTACAGTGTGGAAACAGGCCCTTCAGCCCAACACACTGACCCTCTGAAGAGTAACCCACCCAGACCCATTTCCCTCTGACTAGTGCACCTAACACTATGGGCAATTTAACATGGCCAATTCACCTGACCTGCACATCTTTGGGAGGAAACCAGAGCACCTGGAGAAAACCCACGCAGACAAGGGGAGAATGTGTAAATTCCACACAGACAGTTGCCGGAGACTGGAATTGAACCTGGGACCCTGGTGCTGTGTGGCAGCAGTGCTAAAAACTGAGTCACCGTGCCTCCCCAGACATTCCTCTTTTTATCTGTCATCCAGAGCTCCCTGATTGGACCAGGTTAACAGCCCCAATCAGGGAACTCATATTCTATGCGGTCCAGCTGGCTGGCCTTGTTGCAATTACTACACCCACATTTTACTATGGGAACGACCTCGACTAAATCTCCTTGGAGCATATGATGTTCTAGAGTGAAATAACTCCTTAAACCTATCATAAGAATTAATGGCTCATGTATTAAACTGATGACTTCAGATCTTTTGTATGGCCTCTATATCACCCACTGGGTGAAAGTGATCAAAATTATACCAAGAAATCTAAATGAGTCCTAAACAAGGTCTTATACATGGTCAGTATATAGATTTTGTTTTGTATTTAATCATCTTGGCAATATATCCTCGCTCATTGTTTACTTTGGAAGTAGCTCTTTGGCACAATGTATGAACCTTGAAAGGTTCATTTTTAGTGGCATCAATGTCTTTCTCTGAGTCAGCAATTTGGTTTCGAGTCATGGAGTCATAGAGATGTACAGCATGGAAACAGACCCTTCGGTCCAACCTGTCCATACCGACCAGATATCCCAACCCAATCTAGTCCCACCTGCCAGCACCCGGCCCATATCCCTCCAAACCCTTCCTATTTATAAACCCATCCAAATGCCTCTTAAATGTTGCAATTGTACCAGCCTCCACTGCATCCTCTGGCAGCTCATTCCATACACGTACCACTCTCTGCGTGAAAAAGTTTAGCCCTGTTCAGGTATAAAACTGGACGTTAAAAAAAAATCATTAATGGGATGTAGATGTAGCTGGTTAGACGAACATTTATTGATGATCCCTTACTATCATGGGGAAAGTGGTGTTGAGCTGCCTTCCTGAGCTGACACAATCCTTTGGGATGTACATACAGCCACGGTGTAGTTATGAAGAGAGTTCTGGGATTTTGACCAAGTGTTGATGGAGTAATGGTCATATAATTCAAAGTCAGGTTTGTGTGTGGCTTGGAGAGGACTTTCAGGTGGTGATGTTACCATGGTGTTCTGCTGCTTTTATCCTTCTAGGTGGTAGAGGTTGTGGGTTTGGAGGGTACTGTTGGAGAAGCATTGGTGAGTTACTCCTGTGCACCTTGGAGGTGGTGTACACCGTTACCATAGTGAAGGGAGTGAATGTTGAAGGTGGTGGATGACGTGCCAGAATGTGGGCTGGATGGTTTCAAAATTCTTTAGTATTGCAGGAGCAGTGCTTGTCCAGGCAATTGAAGAGTATTCCATCACATTCCTAACTTGTACCTTTTAGATATTGGACAGGCTTTTGGGAGACAAAAGGTGATTTACTCATTGCAGAATTCTAGCCTTTTACCTGCCGTTTAGTCATAGTGCATACACTGTCCATTCAGTTCAGTTTCTGGTCAATGGTAACCTTCAAAATGTCAGTAACAGGGATTCAAAGATGGTAATGCCATCTGACCTCAAAGTTGATGGTTACTTGTCTCATGTTGGAGATGGTTACTGACTGGGACTCATGTTGTGAGAATTCTATTTGCTACTTATCAGCCAAACCTGGATCCTGTCCAGGTCTTGCTACACATGGACGTAGGCTGCTTCAATATCCACGGAAACATGAACAGTGTCTAGCATTGTGCAATTATCAGAAAACATTGCCACCTCTGATCTCATGGTGGAGGGAAATTTGTTAATGAAGCAACTAAAGATATTTGGGCCGAGAAGGAACTCCTGTGGTAATGTGCTGACTTTGAGACAATTGAACCACAACCATCTTCCTCTGTGCAAAGTATGACTTCAACCAACAGTTTTTTGCCTGTCTCCCATTGACTCCAGTTTTGTTAGGGCTTGTTGATGCCACACTCAGTCACATGCTGCCTTGATGTCAAGGGCAGTCACTTTTACTCTCGCTCTGGAACTCAGCTCCTTTGTCCGTGTTTGGACTAAGTAGCTGAGTGGCCTTGATGGAACCCAAACTGAACCTCAGTGAGCAGGTTATTAATTTGCAAGTACTGCTTGATATCACCGTTTGTGATGTCTCCCATCACTTTACTGAGGAGAGAGAGTAGGCTGATGGGACTATAATTGACCAGGTTAGATTTGTGAACAGGAGATACCTTGAAAATTTTCCATGTTATTGGACAGATGGCACTACTGTGGTTGTACTGGAATAGCTTAGCTAGGGGCACGAAGAATTCAGGAGCACAAATCTTCAATGCTATTGTTGGAATGCTGCCAGGGCCTGTAGTCTTTGCAGTATCCAATGCCTTCAGCCATTTTGTGAAATCATGTGGAGTGGATTGAATTACCTAAAGACTTGTAGCTGTGATGCTGGTGATCTCAGGAGGAGGCTGAGATGCAAAAACATCTGCCTCATCTTCTGCACTGATATACTGGGATCCTCCATCATTGAGAATAGTGATATTGATGGAGCCTTCTCCAGTGAGTTGTTTAATTGTTCGCAATCATTCCTGACTGGATGCAACGAGGGCTGTAGTGCTTAGGTCTGATCCATTGGATGTGGGACGAGTTAGCTCCGTAACCAATGCAGCAATGATATTTAAAAAGAATGGCCTGCAGTTTACGTCAAAGTTGACCTCAAAGTTAGTCATGATGAGACACCTCTCTGGTGACAATTTCCCTTTTTCACCGAAGCAACAATATGGCATTTGGTTGCAGCATTCTTCACTGGGGAATTCCCACCACGGAGGTGACTTTGGTTAGGCTACACGTAGAGTATTGCGTTCAATTCTGGTTGCCACTTTACAGGAAGGATGTGGAGGCTTTGGAGAGGGTGTGGAAGAGATTTAACAGGATGGTGTGTGGGTTAGAGAGTATCAGCTATCAGGAGAAGCTAGAAAAACAAGGGTTTTTTTTACTCTAAAGCAGCAGAGGCTCAGAGGAGACAGGATAGAAGTTTACAAAACAATGGTTGACACTCATTTTCCCAGAATTGAAATGTCTAATACTAGGAGCATGCATTTAAGATGAGAGGGGAGGAGTTCAACAGAGATGTGATGAGCAAGTTTTTTACACAGAGAGTGATAGGTGTCTGAAACATGGTGCCATGAGTAGTCGTGGAGGCAGATACAACAGGGATGTTTAAAGGGCTTTTAGATTAACACATGAATATGCAAAGAATAGAGGGATATGGACCAAGGGCAGGCAGAAGGGATTAGTTTAATTTAGTGTTATTTCAGCACAACGTCATGGGCTAAAGGCCCTATTCCTGCGCTGTACTGCAGTTCTATATTCTATGGAGGTGGAGTGATGCCATCAGGCTGTCCAATTACATTGAAGGATTTCCACAGACCTTCCAACCAGGTAAGAAAAAGCAGTCAAACAAAATCACTTAACAAAATAAACACTAAGCAAACTAAAGTTTTGAGCATCCACCAGGAGTGTCGGCACAATTTAACATTTTCTGAAAATCTTCTTCAAAATTATTAGAAATTATTTAGTCATTTTACGGTCAGCCATTTAACTACAGTTGACGAGTTAATATTACTTCTTCAGGGTCCATTCTATTGTTAATTGCGACAAAAGCCCAGTTATATTTGACCGTACATGGTGCAACTCTTCCTGAGCATTTTCACACTGATTTCCTGATCGGCAGGGGGAAAGCAGTAAACGCATATGATCAATGGGAGGGAGACTTTGGGAGAGAGAGAGAATCAAATAAATATATCTGGGAATTTTGTTCAAAGTGGTAATGCAGTTTGGAGAAGAATTAGGTGCTTTAAGTAAAGTCTGCTGCAAGAAGTAAAGTGTGCTGAGGGATGAGGTTAGTGAAACATTTGGCAGGGGCTTGGTGCTTTTCTCTATCCTTTCTCAGGAAATTCATTGGTTGGTACGAAATTACTGTTATAGTATTTTAAATTGCTGTAAGTTAAAAAAAATATCATTTTTAAAGAAATAGCTTTACTTGGATTTAATTCAGAAACACCAGGAATAAGGGCAATATAATAAAGTTATGTTAATAGTTTAAATCATAATTGAGTTAATATAAAGTAAAATAAAACAAAGAGATTGGAGATCTGAAATAAACAAAAATAGAAATTGCTGGAGAAACTCTGCAGGTCTGGCAGCATCTAGGGAGAGGAAACCAGAGTTAATGCCGTCAGTCCAGAATTGGAAAGATTCCAAAGAAGAGTCATACTAGACTCAAAACATTAACTCTGTTTTCTCTCCACAGAGGCTGGAGATCCTTCCCAGCAATTTCTGCTTTGGTTTAATAAAGAAAGTAAAGGCACAGCGGCACAGTTCAGTTGAGTAGAATAGATGGCCTGTAATATATGGGAAATGAAGGACTCTATCAATATTCTAGATGGCCACATGTGCAGGAAATGCTGCCAGTTGCCTTCACTTGAGTGAGAGTTGCCGAGCTTGAACAGTGACTGGAGTCATTGTGGTGCATCCATGAGGCTTAGAGCACAAAAAGTACTGGAGGCAGAAAGGGAATACATGGCTGCCAGGAAGTCCAAGAAAAACAGGCAGTTAGTGCAGGAGACCCCTATAGTCTTCCTCACAAATTGGTTTTCGATTTTGGAAGCTTATTCCTCAAAGGAGCGCATCAGAGCTACATTTGTGGACGTACATTGTATACAGGAGTGGGTCAATAAGATAGGAAGAACTTTTGCGATCAGGGATTTATTAATTAGGGGAATAGATAGATGTTTTGATGGCTACAGTCCTGACTCCAGGTTGATATGCAGCTTCCCTGGTGCCGGGATCAATGATGTGACAGAATGGTTGTGGGGCGTTTTTTGAGGGGAGGAAGAACAGCCAGAGGTCATAGTTCTTGTTGGTACAAATCGCAAAGGTAGGAACGGAGATGTTTTCCAATCAGAATTTAGGGAGCTGGGTAGAAAATTACCAAGAAGACCATAAATATAGTAGTCTTCAGACTACTGCCAGGTCCACATACATGTGAGTACAGAATTTGGAGGATAAAGCAGATGAATATTTGGCTGGGACACTGGTACAGCTCTGGGAGAGATGGCTCCTGTACTAACTGGATGTGTTGCAGCTGATCAGAGCTGGGACTGAGTTCCTTGTGGGTGGTGTTACACGAGTGCTGTTGGGAGGACTTTAAATTAACTTGACAGAAGTGTGAGAACAAAGAGAAAATGTTTGAGAAGAACACTGCAATTCACAAAGTACTTTGAGAAACAGATAGCACTAATATAGAGAATAGGGGGTTGATAGGTAAAGTTGGAGTAAGATAGAAAGGAATGAAGTGTAAATCAAGGTCATTGTGCATTTATATGAATGCAAAGAGTACAATTGATCAAATTGAGCGGTTATTATGCAGGATGCCCTTTGGAAATACAATGCTGTGACAATAACAGGGACTTGGCTTAAAGACAAGAGCATTGGGTGTTAACTATTCCTGGATACAAGATGTTCAGAAAAGATGGAAGATGAGGAAAGGAAGGAGCATGGTTTTATTGGTGAAGAGGGAAAGAGGATGTCCCAGAGGGTTTAAGGAAAGAAGCACCTTTCCTAGAACTAAGAGTGCAGTTTAATTGCTCAGTGTATTCTCAACAAGAGTGAAGAATATTCAGTGTATTCTCAACAAAAGTGAAGAATGTTGAGGAACAAATCTGTAGGGAAATTAAAGAGAGATGTAAACATTATACACTAGGGTTACTTTAATTATCCAAAAATAGACTATTTGAGGTTCAAAACTGATGAGGAAGAAGTGTTGGATAGACAGTTGACGAGTAGCAGGTAAGTGGCAGAAAGTTAACCTGATAAGTGTGAGGTGATGCACATTGGAAGAAATAACAAGATAAGGGAGTACACAGGTTAAAGCTTTGCTGTTTAGCTCTGAGATCCTTTCAGGTCGGTCAAAGTTCCTGAACTGCTGATCAGAAATTTCTTTTGCCATTATTAACATATCATATATGCTGATTAACACCTCGCCTACTGAAATTCCATTTATGGATGCAATCATATTAGCCAAAAACAAGTAACATGTGTTCACAAAGCTGCTGATGTTTATGACACATGTACATTGCAGGGTAGACATCTTCATCCAAGCTCTTCGGATATTGGATTCTGCATATCCGAGCTGTTTCTTCCTGCAAATATTTACAGTGTCAGTGGTGAGGCCTCTCCATGTTGATCGGAGGAGTCTTAGCCTTATGTAGTTTTGCTTTTTATTGTTGAACACTTACCATGTAAGAGATGAAGACTCACCAGGCCAGACGGCCTTCCCAAGCAATACAGCCTCACTAGCCAACGTCGATCCGGGCATGGAAGTGGCACTGAATCAAAAGGAGGCCCAATTTTCAAGGCCAGCTTTTGTGGTTGCATCCTTGTCAAATGCAAACCTTTGTGAGAAACTATCATATTTGTAAATTCATCTAGTTGTGGTGAAAAGTCAGCAAACTGGTGGTGTGTGAGTCTTGTAGCTCCTTTTCTGTTTGTAAGTGTGAAACCTGGCCATTGTGAGAGACAGTTGCAATAAATAGACAGACATTGCCATTGAGGCAATGAAGATGGAGATGCCTGGCGCCCAAACTTGTGGGTGACCAGTCTCCTTTACAATGGCAGCCATATAATGCAAGCACATAATCACAGGGGCACGAGCGTTGGATAGGTGGTGGTACATATCCTGATGGATCATTTCATCCACTTGTGGAACTGGAGTCTCAAGATTTTCTTGAGCCGTGCACAGGTAATGACCTCTGTTCGGGTGGCCTTCATCCATTGGAGTGGCCTCTTTTGCCATCCATATAGAAACTGAGGTCTGTCCTCTTCTGGTCAGTCTTCAGGAGAACCCTGAGGAAGTTGTCACGATAGCATGGCACTATTGTTTGCGTGGTTTTGACATCTCCAGGTGTGGGTGGAGTTGTGAGCTGAGGTTGAATGATCCTCCTGGGTTGGATAGAGTGTGGTGCTGTTTTGGTGCCTCTTAAACATGGGGCCTGGATGCTGGAGCTCAGAAGGTCTCAATGGGGTTCAGAACTTTCTGAACATAAAATGTAGAGTTTTCCCCATGCATTAGTATGTAATGAGCTGAAAAGAATATAATCTTTTGGGAAAACATGCCCCTCCTACTTTTACTCCTGCTCTCCATGCTTAGTCTTATAAAAAGAATTTCATTTATTTCATGGATACAATCATATAATTTTTACTTTGTGTTTTCTTTCTCTTTCTGTAGACACCTGAGGTGTTAGACATTGCATCAATGTTTCTATACAGCAGGAAAAATGCAGAGCAACACTAGGAGCATGGTAGCAACATGCCCGGAGGCATGGTACATTGGGGAAACCGAGCAAAGGCTACGACAACGGATGAATGGGCACCGCACAACAATCAACAGACAGGAGGGTTCCCTCCCAGTTGGGGAACACTTCAGTGGTCCAGGACATTCAGCCTTGGACCTTCGGGTGACCATCCTCCAAGGTGGACTTCGGGACAGGCAGCAGAGAAAAGTGGCCGAGCAGAGGCTGATAGCTAAGTTCAGTACCCATAGGGAGGGCCTCAACCGGGACCTTGGGTTCATGGCACATTACAGGTGATCACCATTGCACTACATACACACACACACAGATATTCCTACACACACACACTCTCACATACACATGGACACAGGTACACACAGACACGCACACAACACACAGACAGACAAAGACCCACATGCACACTTATATTTTGTGGGGTGAATTTGTACTTGTAGGGTTACATTGTACTTTGCTCAAAAACTGCATGCATTCATGTAGAACTCTGAGCTCAAAAACTGTATGGATTTATGTAAAACTCTGTTATCTCACTTTTTAGATTAGAATCAATCTAAACATCATGGCATAGACAGAGCACACAGGGGGCCAACACCTTCAACATATTGTCTAGCTATCACCATTGTTAACAGCTAACCCGAGAATGCAACTTTTTTAAAAAAGATTTTGTGATTTACACATGAAAGAAGTGAAACTATCACGGTATTCTAACAATCAATTTTTCAATGTATAATTTCAGTTACATCACACTGTAAATTTTTGCTATAAATTCTGTGTGAGGATTGAGCCCTCCACTATCACCTGATGAAGGAGCGTCGCTCCGAAAGCTAGTGTGCTTCCAATTAAACCTGTTGGACTATAAACTGGTGTTGTGTGATTTTTAACTTGGTAGCAACAAAGACAGCCCTAGAGACAGATAACACACTACAATTACCAACACTGGAACTATATAGAGTCATAGAAATGCACAGCACAGAAACAGACCCTTCGGTCCAACTCGTCCCTGGCGACCAGATATCCTAAATTAAACTAATCCCATTTGTCAGCACTTGGCCCATATCCCTCTGAACCCTTCCTATTCTATACCCATCCAGATGCTTTTTAAATGTTGTAATTGGTACCAGCCTCTACCAGTTCCTCTGGCGGCTCATTCCATACATGCACCCTCCTCTGCGTGAAAAAGCTACCCTTTAGGTCACTTTTAAATCTGTCCACTCTCACCTTAAACCTATGCCCTCTAGTTTTGGACTCCCCGACCGTGGGAAAAAAAATCTTTGTCTATTTACCCTATCCATGCCCCTCATGACTTTATAAACCTTTAGAAGGTCACCTCTCAGCCTCTGATGCCCCAGGGAAAACAACCTCAGCCTATTCAACATCTCCCTATAGCTCAAATCCTCCAACTCAGGCAAAATCCTTGTAAATCTTTTCTGAACCCTTTCAAGTTTCACAACATCTTTCCGATAGGAAGGAGACCAGAATTGCATGCAATATTCCAACAGTGGCCTAACCAATGTCCTGTACAGCTGCAACATGACCTCCCAACCCCTGTACTCAATTCTCTGATCAATAAAGGAAAGGATACCAAACGCTTTCTTCACTATTCTATCTACCTGCAACTCCACTTTCAAGGAGCTATGAACCTGCATTCCAAGGTCTCTTTGTTCAGCAACACTCCCTAGGAGCTTACCATTAAGTGTATAGGTTCTGCTCTGATTTGTCTTTTCAAAATGTAGCACCTCGCATTTATCTTAATTAAACTCCATCTGCCACTCCCTGGCCATTGGCCCATCTGATCAAGATCCTGTTGTAATCTGAGGTATTCCTCTTTGCTGTCCACTACACCTCCAATTTTGGTGTCATACCTCCGGTGTTCATATCAAAATCATTTATATAAATGATGAAAGCAATGGACCCAGCACCGATCCTTGTGGCACACCACTGGTCTCAGGCCTCCAGTCTGAAAAACAGCTCTCCACCGCCACCCTCTATCTTCTGCATTTGAGCCAGTTCTGTATCCAAATGTTATCCCTGTATTCCATGAGATCGAACCTTGTGAACCAGTCTACCATGAGAAACCTTGACAATCAACTTACTGAAGTCCATGTAGATCTCGTGCACCGCTCTGCCCTCATCAGTCCGCTTTGTTACTTCTTCAAAAAACGCAATCAATTTAGTGATTCATGATTTCACACGCACAAACTCATGGTGATTATCCCTAATCAATTCTTGCCTTTCCAAATACACATAAATCCTGTCCCTCAGGATTCCCTCCAACAACTTGCCCAGCACTGATGTCAGGCTCACCGGTCTATAGTTCCCTGGCTTTTCCTTACCATCTTTCTTAAGTAGTGCCTCCAGTCTTCTGGCACCTCACCTATAACTATCAATGATCTAAATATCTCAGCAAGAGGTCCAGCAATCACTTCCCTAGCTTCCCAACATGTTTTAGTGTACACCCGATCGGGGCCTGGGGTTTTATTCATCTTTATCCGTTTCAAGACATCCAACACTTCCTCCTCTGTAATATGGACATTTTTCGCCATGTCACCATCTTATATCCCCATGTTCTATACCTTCCATGTCCTTCTCCATAATAAACACTAATGCAAAATACTCATTTAACATCTCCCCCACCTCCTGCGGTTCCACACAAAGGTTGCCTTGTGGATCTTTGAGGGGTTCTGTTCTCTCCTTAGTTACCCTTTTGTCGTTCATGTATTTATAAAATCCCTTATGATTCTCCTTAACCCCATTTGCCAAAACTATCTCATGTCCTATTTTTGCCCTCCTGATTTCCCTCTTAAGTATACTCCTGTTACCTTTATAGTCTTCTAAGGATTCACTCAATCTCTGCTGTCTAAACCTGTCATACGCTTACTTCTTTTTCTTAACCAAAACCTTAATTTCTTTAGTCATCCAGCATTCCCTATACCTACCGAACTTGCCTTTCACCCTAACAGCTTTACGTTTCTTGGTTCTTGGTTCTAACTACCTCTGAACTCTCGTTATCTCATTTTTGAAGGCTTCCCATTTTCTAGTTGTCCTTTTACTTGCGAACATCCACACCCATCGACTTTTGAAAGTTCTTGCCAAATATCGTCAAAATTGGCCTTCCTCCAATTTAGAAGTTTAACTTTTAGATCCTGTCTATCCTTTCCATCACTATTTTAAAACTAATTATGGTTGCTGGCCCCAAAGCGCTCCCTCACTGACACCTCATCACCTGCCCTGCCTTGCTTCCCAAGAGTTAGTCAAGTTTTGCACCTTCTCTAGTAGGTACATCCATGTACTGAATCAGAAAATTTTCTCGTACACACTTAACAAATTCCTCTCCATCTAAACCTTTAACACTCTGGCAGTCCCAGTCTATGTTTGGAAAGTTAAAATCCCCTACCATTACCACCTTATTATTCCCGACCAGAAAATGAGTTTTCTATCTATCCAGTAGAAAAAGCAGCTTCAGGGCATGTTAGTTGTAGTCAGAAGCTTGACAAGTTCATCAGCCAGGAAGTGTTTTACACGATACCCACCGGAGCCCCTGAATAAATGTTTTTGAAACCATTCAAGTTAGAGAATATAGGTATGGGAGACCTGTGATTTTATTACATTCATGAAATGTGGATATTGCTGGAAACACCTGTATTGGTTACCCATCCTGAGTTGTCATTGAACTACTACTGCCCATATAATGCAGGAACACCTACAGTAGTGGCAGGAAGAGAGTCCGAGGAGTTTTATCCAGTGACAATGTAAGAACATTGAATAAGAATATATAAGAACATAAGAACTAGGAGCAGGAGTAGGCCGTCTGGCCCTTTGAGCTGTTCCCACCATTCAATAAGATCATGGCTGATCTTTTCATGGCCTCAGCTCCACTCACCCGCCTTCTCACCATAACTCTTTATAATTCCTATAACGTTCAAAAAATTATCTGTCTTAGCTTTAGAAACATTCAATGAGGAAGCCTCAACTACTTCATTGGGAAAGAAATTCCACAGATTCACAACCCTCTGGGTGAAGAGGTTCCTTCTCAATTCAGTCCTAAATCTGCTCCCCCTAATTTTGAGGCTATGCCCCCTTTGCCTAGTTTCACCTGCCAGTGGAAATAGCCTCTCTATGCCTATTTTATCTATTCCCTTCATAATTATATATGTTTTTGTAAGATCTCCCCCCCATTCTTTTAAATTCCAGTGAATATAATTTGAATCTAGTCAGTCTCGCCTCATAAGCTAACCCCCTCAACTCCAGAATCAACCTAGTGAACCTCCTCTGCACCCCCTCTAGTGCCAGTACATCCTTTCTCAAATAAGGAGACCATAGCTGCAAGCTGTACTCTAGGTGTGGCCTCCCCTGCACCCTTTATAGCTGCAACATAACCTCTCTGCTTTTGAACTCAAATCTCTTTTGTAGTGAAGGACAAAATTCCATTTGCCTTCCTAATGACCCGTTGCACCTACAAATTGACCGTCTATGATTTATGCACATGGTCACGCACAGGTCCCTCTGCACAACAACATACTGCAATTTTTTTACCATTCAAATAATAGTCCTTTTTACTGTTATACCTCCCAACATGGATGACTTCACACTTATTAACACTATTTTCCATCTGCCAGACCTTTGCCCACCCACTTAAACTATCTATGTTCCTCTGCAAAGTTTCACAGTCCTCTGCACATTTTGCTCTAACATTCATCTTAGTGTCATCCACAAACTTTGACACACTACACATGGTCCCCAACTCCAAATCGTCTATGTAAATTGCAAGTCAGAATGCTGTGCAGCTTGGAGGGAACTTCTGTCTGGTGGTGTTCTAATGCAACTGTTGCACTTGGCTTTTGAGGTAGTGAATGATTTGGAAGCTTTGTCTCAGGAGCCGGGTTAATCATTGCATTTTGATTTGTCAGTGGTAGACACTGCTGCAGAGGGTGGCAGAGGGAATGAATGATAAAAGGGATGGATTGACTGTTGATTAAGTGAGCTGCTTTGCCCTCGATGGGGCCCAATTTCCTGAGTAATGTTGCAATTGCATTCATCTAGGCCAGTGGGCAGAATTCCATCACACTCCTGACTTGTGCCTTGAAGATTGTGGACAGGTTTTGGGGAGATGAGTTATTTTCCACAGAATTAACAGCCTCTGACTTACTCTTGTAGTCACAGTATTCATATGGCTGATTTGGTTGAGTTCTGAAAAGTGGTGACCTCCCAAATATTGACAATGGGACTTCAACAATGGTAATGCCATTGAATGTTTGGGGTAGATGTTTAGATTATAATTTGGAGATGGTCATTACCTGGCATTGATGAGGCAAAAATGTTTATCACCACTTTTCAGCCAAAGTCTAAATGTTGTCCAGATCTGGCTGCATGGTTTAAATATTTGAAGTGTTATAAATGCCACTGAATCATCCGTGAACATTCTAATTATTAATGGAGGTCAGGGAAGGTCATTGATGAAACAGCTAAGTGATTTTTGAGAAGATTTATAGCTCAGGTTGAGGTTCTGGATGTAGGTTTGCTTGCTGAGCTGTAAGG
Source organism: Chiloscyllium plagiosum (assembly GCF_004010195.1). Lineage (NCBI taxonomy): Eukaryota > Metazoa > Chordata > Chondrichthyes > Orectolobiformes > Hemiscylliidae > Chiloscyllium > Chiloscyllium plagiosum. The sequence continues at coordinate 17,232,437 of NC_057716.1, read as the reverse complement.
TTCACTTCCAGACGTTTCATCACCCAACTAGGTAATGTCTTCAGTGGGGCTCCAGGCGAAGTACTGCTAATGATTTCTGCTTTCTGTTTATATGTTTGGGTTTCTTTGGGTTGGTAACGTCATTTCCAGCGGTGATGTCAATTCTGGTTCCTTTTCTCAGGGGGTGGTAGATGGGGTCTAACTCGATGTCTAACTATCAACAAACACATCGAGTTAGACCCCATCTACCACCCCCTGAGAAAAAGAACAGGAAATGACATCACCGCTGGAAATGACATCACCACAATAAATGAAATCATCAACCCAAAGAAACCCAAACATATAAATAGAAAGCAGGAATCACCAGCAGCGTTTCACCCGGAGGCCCACTGAAGTTGTTACCTAGTAGGGTGACGAAATGTCTGGAAATGAACCTTACGGCTCAGCGAGCAAACCTACATGAAACAGCTAAAGAAGGCTGCATCTAGAATATTACTCTCATGGACTCTAAACAAAAAAAAAAGCAGACTTTGGAAATCCGAAATGAAAAAAGAAATTGCTGGAAAAACTCAACACATCTGGCAGTATCTGAGCAGAGAATGCAGAGTTAATGCTTCGGGTCCAGTGACTCCCCTTCAGAACTGTTTTGAAGAAGAAGGGTCACTGGACCTGAAACGTTAACTGTGCTTTCTTTCCATAGATGCTGCCAGAACTGCTGTGTTTTTCCAGCAATTTTTGTTTTTATTTAACCCTGAGAAATGCATGGAGCCTTTGTGGTGCACTGGTAGTTTGGGCCATAAGGCCTGGGTTCAAGTATGAATTGATGTGGGGCTGTGCAATAACATCTTTGAAAAGGTTGATTAAGAAAATACACTGAGGAATTCCTGCAGAGATGCCCTGAAACTGGAATGATTGGTCTCCTGAAAGCTGTAGCTATTCCATTTTATGTTAGGTCTGACCCTAATCTGTGGAGAGCTTTCTCACTGATTCCCACTGACTTAAATTACCAGGGTTGTTTGGTGCCACTCAGGTCAGGTTTTGCCTTGATGTCAAGAGCATTAACTGTCCACTGAGTTCTGGAATTCACTCTATCAATGTTTGCAGGAAGGTTGTAATGAGGTTAGGAGCTGACAGCCTCTGATATAACCAAAACTGAACATTGGTGTGAGAGTTAACATTGAGTGAGTGCTGCTTGATAAGACCTTCCATTGCTTTCCTGACGATTGTGAATAAACTGATCAGAAATTAGCCAAATCAGATTTGGTCTGGTTTTTGGCCTCAGGACATACCTGAGCACATCATTGGGTAGGTGCCAGTGTTGCAGCTATGCAACACAATGTGGGAAAACATGACTTACACTCAATCATCCTTTTTCTATTAATAAAGCCAATATGTCAGTATTGTTTATTCATGGAGATCCAGAGTTACAATCTTGCAGAACATCAACTCATGTTCTAGAAGATATTCAGATTTTCATCCCTTGCGATCGCATACTGCATACTCTTCAACTAAGAAGTGGCTGTAATTAACCTAGGAAGGGCATAGACTCAGCAATCTGTGCCCTCGCTGTATTGCTTTGTTCTACAAAGAAAATAGTGCAGCTTTGGTTGAGAGTGATAGACTGTAAGCTGTTATAATGATTTAGGGACCAATCATCCGTTACCTGGAATCCATCATAACTCACTGTGGAATGTGCTCAAGTTTATTAAATTGGGTACTATTAAAAACAACAAGCACATACAGAGTTGGGCACATGACATGGGCTAAAAAGAGAGCATGCATTGTAAAATAATTACATTAACAAATGAAATATTAACCCTAGGCCCTTAGTGTGCATAGAAAAATAGCAGAAAACATTAGTGAATCAGATTAATAGTCAGGTCATTGTCAGTGCACATTCAATGGAGACTGAAAGGATGAATTAAATGAATCCTTGCCAGTGAAGAATTCTGGCTGAAATTATCAAATTTAATTGAAATGCAACATCATTAGACAGAATTCCAATGACAGGAAGCACTTTGATTTAATTTCCTCATTCCAATTGCTTGAACAATGTGGATCAATCAGTTTGTGAAATGCTTTCCTGCAGTGACACCTGATGAGGCCAAAGGTTATTATTAGTTGCTTATTGAGACCATAAGAGATTTAGAACAGTTTTCAGAAGGACTCTGCATTGTCAACTTCCCAAGTGTTGGCTATTAAATAATTCACTGAAATAAATCTTACAGCAAAGCCTCTGAGGTATTATTTCTTTAGCAGGAACTTTAATTACTTTCCTCAAGATTTGTGTTGCATGACTGTGATTCAGAATTGATCTTTGGTTAAAGGAGATCAATTTAAAATAAGGGAAATTTTTAAAAATCAGCATTGTTAAAAGTAAGACAAAATGAAGAAACCCACAGACAAATTCCACAAGGATAATTCACATTCCTTAAATGTCTAGGACAAAAAATGGTTTCTAATTTTGAATATAATCCAGCACAGCTGCATAACAATGTACCCAAGTGATTTCAGACATAATTTTAGATTCAACATGGGTTCAAAGTTCAGGAACTATGAGAATGCTTTTGCTGTCGATAATTTTGATGTAATCCATTCTGTTCCAGTACATATAAAGTATGAGCATTAGCATTATCATTGAACATCAAAATGCTCATTTCATTGCATCCAATGGTATGATCAGTCAGGGGATGATCTGTCAGGAAATTCCAAGTTTTGTTTTGAACTATTTCTTGCAGTTTGGAATCTAATCCATTAATTCAGAATTTTTGACTTGAACTTTGTACTTCTGAATTTTTCTGCTGGAACTTGTAATTAGAGTCCTGAAACTGCACAGATTTTGAACTAATTCAATGATTTAAAGTTTATTTGAATTTTGCTGACATTTAATCATTTGGTAAGCTTTTAAATTGAAGCCAAAGCAACAGAAATGTTTGAGCTGATACTTGGGTTTCAAATTCAGGATGTCGTAATTCATCCACAATTACACATTATTTATCAGTTTATGTTCTAAACCTCTTGATGATCCTTGTTCTTAGATAAATGGTTAAGGGAATGTGTTTTCAGACAGGATATTGATTTTTTTTCAAGGGGAAGTTGGAAAGCAAACCCATTTCTTTTTAACTTCTGGTCTATATAGTCATTGATATAGTCTCACTGAAACAGTTTTGTTGACTGTTGAATCACTTAAGTACATGAGGTCTTATAGCCATAAAGTCATAGGGACATATAGCATAGAAAGACTTCTTTAATAAAATACCTGAGTACCCCAAGGACACACATTAGAATTACCATGAACTGAATTTTCTAGTCCGAGAGATGGCCGACTTGGGGATGGGAATGTAACTAGGCCAAATGGATGAATCCTAGAAACCCATTGCCTTTCTGCCTCTGCTCAAATTAAGTTCTGGGCAGGAGGGATCAAGCTTGACCTTTTTTTTCTCGCACTATCTGATGGTCTTAAGTGGTCAATTAATAAGGATTAAAGCCCTAATTAAGTATATTCCTACACGTTCTACAGTGTGGAAACAGGCCCTTTGGCCCCCAAGTCCACACTGACATTCCAAAGAGTAACCCACCCAGATCCACTCCCTACCTTATTACTCTACACTTATCCCTGACTAATGCACCTAACCTATACATCCCTGAGCATTATGGGCAATTTAGCGTGGTCAATTCACCTAACCTGCACATTTTTTGACTGTAGGAGAAAACCAGAGTATAGGAGGAAACCCATGCAGACACGGGGTGAATGTGTAAACTCCACACAGATAGTCACCTGAGGCTGGAATCCAACCTGGGTCCCTGGCGCTGTGAGGCAGCAGTGCTGACCACTGAGCCACCGTGCCTCCCAATTGTTTCATCTCCATACAGGACAGAGAAAGGGTCAGCTGACACATATAGTAAATCAATGGAGGCAGGATGAGAGATGTGCGACATCTGAGATCTGGACCAATTTGTGCACAGTTAAAGGACCAGAAATGTGGAGGGTTTGGTTTACTCATTCAAGGGATGTGGGTATTATTGGCTAGGCCAGAAATTACTGCTAATTCCTAATTGCCCAGAGGTCTGTTGAGAGTCAACCACATTGCTCTGTGGCCTATAGTCACATGTAGGCTTAGTTGTGAATGAGATGGATTTTACCACCATTGACAGTGGTTAGCTTTTTATTCCAAATTCCATCTGCCATGGTGGGATTTGACTTCTGCCCAAGTCATTAACCTGGATTTCTGGATTGCCTGTCCAATAACACTACCACTATGCCAGCATCCCCCTCTTGTAGCTGTCGAGAGACACAGTTCTGCTCTTATTTGCATCTCCCGGTCCATGTCCCCCTCTGTCCCTGACTCCCAGCCGCAGAGACACTCCACCCACCCCAACACCCTCTGAAAGAATGTACTTGATTCCTGGGTCCTTGGGTGTTGGGTGTCCTCCCATGGAAGTGGTACTGCCAAGTGCAAGGGCTGCTGGGCTCTCATTGGTTGCCAGGGCAGGGTTTCCCAATCCAGGAAGTTGACATCGGGGAAAGACATTGACAGCGCTCCTGGGTTTAGAGGCAGTTCAGGCGTGTCAGCAGTTTTACAGCAAGTGAATTAGACACCCAATGAAAGCAGATGATTCCAACCCATGCTCCACACATGCTCTTTTGATGTAAATTTGACTGTTGTCCTGGGAGGAAGTCAACACACAATGACAGCCGTATTTGAAGAGAGGTGAGGAGAGAGCAGAGATGCCTTTCAGCATCAGCAAAGCTGGAACTGCTGCCAACATGGAGGACCTGACTTTTTCCACTTGGTTTCCCAGCCAGCAGCCACCCTGATTGAGAAGCTGAGGCACTGTTGGATGGGAAAGACTACAGTGCAAGTACAGTAACCAGGAACCATCCTAACTGGCGTTTGGTATTCAGTGTAGGGTACATTTCTGAGGAGTGGTGTTCCTATGGTGCAGTGTGAGGCTTCCCTACCTCTGGGCCCCAAAACCCTGTTTCAGGATTTAATAGCCATGGAAAGTGTATCATAATGTTGAAAACCAGTTTGATTTAACAGCCTGCAAAATCTTCCAATATCTCTCTGGCACAATACATGGTGGGGGAAAGTATCCTAGTCAGTCGTAACTGCAGCACATCAGCCTTGCCACGTTACAGTAAATTTCCGCACACAGTGTCTTGTCAAAAACAAGTATCACCCTCATTCCAAGGGGTGACCACATACATATACAGATCATAGAGGAAAGATTGCAAGATTTTTTGGTGTGTGGGGGTGGTGAGTACTGGATGGCTGGAAAGTTGATGCAAAGAGATCGGGGAGAAGACATGACCACTGACGATGCCCAGCTTTACCTCACCAGCATGCTTCCTGATTGAAAGCCATTGCTGTTGATTCCTGTTACAAACTTCTTTCCCAAGTTACCACTCCCATCTTCCTTATTGGCCATTGTCTGACATTGAACCAGACTGCTTGCAATTCTAATGTTCCATCTGACTCTGATTGGAGCTTCTGACCCCATCCTTCCCTCCATTATCAATACTGCTGACTTCTTCCTTCATTGCATCACCTCTCTTTGCCTCTAGTGTCTCAGCTCATCACTGCTGAATCCTTCACGATTTTCATAATCCTCTACTCTAGATGCGACTGGTTTGGTGATCCCCTGGCTGGTCTGACTAGTCACATTTTGGAAATGATCACTGTTGCTAATGTTAATTGATAAATGCAGTAGCTATATTTTAAATATTGATTAGATTTCCTACAGTGTGGAAACAGGCCCTTCGGTCCAAGAAGTCCACACTGATCCTCTGAAGAGTAACCCCCCACCTCTGACTAATGCACCTAACAACTATGGACAATTTAACATGGCCAATTCACCTGGAATGCACATCTTTGGAATGTGGGAAGAATCCCACGCAGACATGGGGAGAATGTGCAAACTCCACACAGACAGTCGCCCAAGGCTGAAATCAAACCTGGGACTCTGGTGCTGTGAGGCAGCAGTGCTAACCACCTATTGGGGAGACAGGACGTCAACTCACGGAACGTTTCAGAGAACATCTCTGGGACACACTCACTAAACAACCCCACCGTCCTGCGGCTGACCACGTCAACTCCCTCTCCCACCCCCCAAGGACATGCAAGTCCTGGGCCTCCTCCATTGCTAAATCCTAGCCACCCAACGCCTGGAGGAAGAATGCCTCATGTTCTGCCTTGAGACACTCCAACCACACAACATCAACATCGAGTTCACCAGTTTCCTCTTCTCCCCTCCACCTACTTTGCCCCAGATTCAACCCTCCAACTCATCACTGCACTTTTGAACTGTCCTACCTGTCCATCTTCCTTCCCATATATCCGCTCCATCCTCCCCTCCGACTTGTAACCAACACCTCCTAACTGCAGCTACCTACTCCCAACTACCTTCCTCCCAGCCCCACCATCCTATTTATCTCTCAGCCCCCTTTCCCCTCTCCCTGTCCCTGATGAAGGGTTTATGCCTGAACTGTGCATTCCCCTACTCCTCGGATGCTACCTGACCTGCTGTGCTTTTCTAGTGCCACACATTTCGATTCTGATCTCCAGCATCTGCAGTCTTCACTCTCTCATAGTTTTAAATATTGTCAATCACAGGCAGCTTGGCAAACAGGGACCAACATTGACTAAGAATGGAACTAAAACATCTCACTTGTTAAGAATCAATGGAAAGGGAGAGATTGAGAGAGATGAACTTCATTTTTCTTTAGCTAGATCATTGAGTCCTGGTCACTGAGTTGAGGGCAGTGTGCTCTTATCCATTGCACCATCTAGTGCATGTTAAGATAACATGTAAAGTCTAACATAGTCCTCTCTCATTACAGAAAACTGACCAGTGGTGGTTTAATCTGAGGGTCACCACACCTCAGGTGAAGGGAAAGGTTGAGAAAGATAATTCTTCATGGTAACCTCAGCCAATGTGAGAATTGAACCAGCACTGTTGGCATTACTCTGTTTTGCAAATCAGCCATCCAGCCAACTGACCTAACCAACCCATACTTAAAAATGCAGCTGCATGAAAAGTAACTTTGTGTAAAATTAACAATCTGTGATTTTACCTTTGGGTGAAAGGAACTTGGCTTGCTTTCTTTCCGCACAATAGGAATGAATGCACATGTGCAGGGACAATCTATCTGAATGCAATTTATCTGCATCATATTTGGGTTCTGCCAATCCTGGTATTGACATGGAAAAGAGCGGAGACTCCTGCTGAGCCTTACAAGGTAAATGGAAGCAAGGCAACAGAGCTGGGGTTAGAGATTTCTCATGCCAGAAATCTCCCCGCATGATTAATTCATTCATGATGGATATATTCAAAGAGATATGTCTGTAAGGAGAAAGTGAGGAGGAAGTGGAGAAAGTGAGGACTGCAGATGCTGGAGATCAGAATCGAAGAGTCTGGTGCTAGAAATGCACAGCCAATCAGGCAGCATCTGAGGAGCAGGAGAGTCGATGTTTCAGGCAGAAGCCATTGACAGGCCGATGAAGGCCTAATGGTCAGATATGTATGTGAGCAAGAGGAGGTCCTATGGTGAAATGACTTAAAATACTGAGGAAATATTTTCTTGAAGAAGTGGTTTTGCTTCTTACACAGGGAACCAACAGGATGTAGATGGAGTGGAGGACAGGAAAGAAGCCTATCCAACTATCCCTGGCCTTCCATCCGAACCCAGGCCTAGGGTTTCCCAGCTGCATTGCCAGGCAGGCACTAGAGATACACTTCCAGTAGTTACTCTTCCTGGCTGTCATATACAAGTTCAACACACTTCTACTGACTCTTCAAATTCTGGCAGGCTAGTCATTTGACGGCTTGAGAGGCCATGATCCCCATGTAGCCCCTATGGAGTATTGAGGGCACTGTGCATTTGTGTGCAATTCATTGCATTTCTAATTAAATCCTTATTATAATTGTAGGATAAAACCTCTTAAATCAGGTATTGATACTTCCAGTTTTCTCTCCTTCTCCCTCTAAGACTTCAGTGGAGCAGATCTACTGCAGCTTCCAAAGAGGGAACTGGAGAAGTACCCAAAAAGAATTTGCAAGAAATCAACTGGGATTAGGTAAACAGGCCTCCCTGCAACTCTTCTCTGATTGCATGATTTTATAAAGCATTGCAAATATTTGATTACCACAGTGTCTACCTCGAGTCATCTTCACATTTCCTCAGGTAAATTTTCTGTTCCATTAATCAGTAATGGATTTCAGGTTGTGCTATTTTTAATTGATTTAACTTGAACCATGTCAATTGTGCTGCAGAATATTTTGCTGTCAGTAGTTATGCTTACTCTGAGTTAATCTCTTCATTATCTGCAGAATTTTATGCATTTGTGATGCCACAGGACTGGATTTAACAAATGATTTGGAATATCCACTTATTCAATAAGAGACCTGATTGCCTGCATTATATTACTCGCCATCTCATGCAGTATGATTTCCAAAAGAATTGCATTTGTTGGATTTGCCAAAGTAATAGTTAATAGCTTCTTCTTGGCTGTAAGAAGACATCTGCAATGAATTAGGAGATGTGTATTGCTGAGCAGATTTTGCATTGACCTAAAGACCTAAATGAGATACATTGTGCTGGGTTCTGTGTACTATACAGCCTTACAGCTTTATTGAAGAGTAGGCAATTTACTCAGCAGCAGATACAATCTTTTAAGCATTCTGGATATTGGTCTTTTTCAGGTGAATTTGACTATATTATGAAGTGTTTTCGCTATGCCGTATGTCTGTTCAAAAGTGTGGTAAAAACAATGACTGCAGATGCTGGAAACCAGATTCTGGATTAGTGGTGCTGGAAGAGCACAGCAGTTCAGGCAGCATCCAAGGAGCTTCGAAATCGATGTTTCGGGCAAAAGCCCTTCATCAGGAAAAGTGTGTCAGGCTGTTGGATGAGTGTCAATTGTGAAAACTGATAATCTGCCCTTCACCTTTATCATTTCAAACCTCCTGTCATCTCATCTTCATAGTAAAATTGACACTGGACCCCAGGCTTCCGTCCAGTGTTTAGCCGATTAAATTTCTTGCCTGGTCTGAAGTTAGCAGGAGAGGGAGTCTGTGCAGTAATCTACCTGAGATAGAACTTACAGAACCAACGACAATATGTATTAGCATAACAAATTTTAAAGGATGAAAATGATTCAAGACTCTTCATAAGAAGATTATCAAGTAACACTTTTAAAGGAGTCATTCCAAATGTTAAATGTAGAGATAGGTTTTGAGGAACACCTTGAGCAAGGAAAGAGAGGTAGACCGACTGAGAGGTTTAGGGAGGAAATGTCAATGCTTAAATATTGACATTTGAAGGTATTGTTATTTTCTATACTTTTAGAGGCTTTTATCTACAGAGATGGAATTTTCAACCTTGCATCTCCTCAACCACTAATCATGGTTTCGGTCTGTCCTATTTACACATAGCAATTTTTGGCACCAATAAAGCAACTCAAGGCTCCATGTGAAAGGGACACGATGAACCACTCTAATAAAAACAAAAGCTTGAAACGACACTTTAATTCAATTGTGAGATCTGGTGTTAATGATGTAACTTTCCACTCCCCTAGCATCGTGAAGGCCTCAAATGTACTGGTTGACACTGTGCTGCCTCTCCGGGGATACCCAGATGTGGACGTATCATAGAAGGGAGGAAGATAGTGAGGCCAAAAAATACCATTGAATGCCCACTGCCTTGGTGTGGTAATGGCCACAGTGGCCAGCCTCAGAATCATGGCATCAGAAGATGCCTTAAATCTATTATTAATCAACTTGAACCTTCTTCAACTTTGGGTGTCCAAATATCAGTGGGGCTGAATGAATAATCAGAACCTTCAGAAGGTGAAGAAGGGAATATAATGTCACACGCTTTGTATACATATGAAACACAGTGTCCTCTCTAGGCCACAACCTGTGGGTCAACACAACCTGTGGCTAAAATGCCACCATGTGTCTGATGGTCAATGGGAGATGGAAGTGAAAGGTGTGCAGGAAACCCTGACACATAGAGTAGAATGGCATAGAGGGAATTTCTGTGAGACAGCTCAGGTTTTGGACTGAGTCTTCAGAGGTGTTCTGATACTGAAGAAAGCTATTTTTAATCAACCTGTTCATGTAATGACATACCGCTGGGACACATGGGACCTGAACCAGGGCACAACCATGGCACCACAAGACCCCCCCCACCCGAATCTATTTTTAATCAACCAGTTCACATATGTTATGACACATCTTCTGAGATAAAGTGGGACTTGACGTTAGACTACCCAACCCACAGGCAGAGACACTGTGCCATAAAGCTTGCTTGGCTTATTCTTAAGTACACTGCAAGTAAATTTTCAGTTAATACTCATCACCCGCAGATAATTAAATACAATTAGCATACAATTAAAATATGATTTATTGGTGCATCCCGAACAAAGAGCAGCTGTTATTTATACAGTGATTATTACAGAGCTACATGTAGCCTGTTCTCTGTTCAATGGAGTTTAACCAAAATGGTGAGTGCTGACAAGATCTTTCCCCTGGGTTGATTTGATTTGATTTGATTTGGTTTGGTTTATTATTATCACATGTGCCTAGGTACAGTGAAAAGTTTTGTTTTGCATGCAGTAGAGGCAGATCATAACATACAAAGATCATAGGGCGATTAAACAGATTGAGGAATACAAAGTTACAGATGCAAGAAGGTGTACAAAAAGCAAGATCAACATTAGATTTGATTAGATCAACATTCAGAATCTAATAACAGTGGGGAAAGAAGCTGCTTTTGAGCCTGTAGGTGCATGTGTATCTTCTGCCTGACAAAAGAGGTTGGAAGAGATTATAACCAGGATGGAGAGGGGTCTTTGATGATGTTGGCTGTCTTTCTGAGGCAGTGAGAAGTGTAGATGGAGTCAATGGGTGGATGGTTAGCTTGCATGATGGACTGAGCTGTGTTCACAATTCTCTGTAATTTCCCATGCTCCTAGGCAGAGCAGTTGCCATATCAAGCCATGATGCATCCACATAGAATGCATCTATAAAAGTTGGTTAGAGTCCTTATAGATGTGCTGAATTTCATTAACCTCCTGAGGAAGAGGACGCATTGTTGTGCCTTCCTGACCATCACATAAATGTGGCTTGTCCAGGGCTAATTGTTGGTGATCGTCGCTCCTAGAAACTTGATGCTCTCGATCATTTCCACCTCAGTTCCGCTGATGTAGACAGGGGCGTGTCTTCCTCCTTCCTTCTTTGAAGTTGATGATCAGCTGTTTAGTTTTCCTGATGTTGAGGGAGAGATTGTTATCTTTACACCAGGCCTCCAAACGCACTATCTTCTTCCTGTATTCTGTCTCATCATTGTTTGATATTTGACCTACAATGGTGGTGTTGTCAGCAAACTTGTAGATGGAGTCTGGATGAAATTTGGCCACACAGTCATGAGTGTACAGGCACTACAGTAAGGGGCTGAGTACATAACCTTGTGGGGCAATGGTGTTGAGCATTGTCATGGAGGAGGTGCTGTTGCCTATCTCCACTGATTGTTGTCTGTGTGTCAGGAAGTCAAGGATCTAGTTGCAGAGGGTGGAGTGGAGACCTTGATCTCGGAGTTTGGACATTAGTTTGGTTGGGATTATAGTGTTGAAGGTGGAGTTGTAGTCAATAAGCATAAGGCTGACATAGGTATCCTTATTATCCAGATGTTCCAATGATGAGTGTAGGGCTAGCGAGATGGCATCTGCTGTGGGCATGTTGCGTCAGTATATAAATTGCAAGGGACCAAGACAAGCTTGGAGGTTAGAGTTGATATGAGCCATGACGAACCTTACAAAGCGCTTCTCAAAGAAACTTAAAAATGTGTTGCTGGAAAAGTGCAGCAGGTCAAGCAGCATCAAAATTCCTTGTAGAGGGAGGAGGAGAGCTTCTTCAAGGAAGGCATCCTTGCAAGAGGATTCGCAGAGGGTCTAGGATAGGATGAGACATAAAAACAGAAATTGCTGGAAAGTCTCAGCAGGTCTGGTAGCATCTGTGGAAGAAATCAGAGTTAATGCTTTGGCTCCAGTGACCCTTCTTCAAATGTGGACCTTCATTTGCTGTGGAATGCATAACACTTCCTGCCTTCCTTTCTGCCTTTGAGATGAGGAAGTTTCATTATAACACCATCACTATAACAGAGGAAGCCTTTAAACTGGCAAATTTTGTATTGACCTGTTTGGATATGTTATATACATCTCTGGAGCAGGTAGGACCTGAACCCTGATTTAAAGGTAGGGAAACTATCATGGCACTACAAGAGCCATCCACCACCCCCTTGTGCATCTGTGTATGCATTGACTCATTTTCAGTAACCAGAAATCACCTGTTTCACAGTTTATAGGTCAATGGATTGGTAGCAAAAACTACCTGGTGGATCTTGGCAAGGCATGCTCTACATGCTGTATTTAAGCACTGATCATTAATACCATTGCTCATATGTTTTGTCTGGTATATCCTGCAATCTCACAGGAAGGTCAGGAATTCATCTTACAGTGTTTGAGCTTTTCTGAATTATTCCTTTGCTTGCAAGCTTAATCTCTAATGTCTGACCATCATTCAGTATAACGGTCTGATTTAAAACACAGCTTCATCACAAGGATGATTTTGTCGCTGATCCAATGGTTGTCATTTATTCTGACACAAAAGGAGGAAACAAGGCAGCTTCCTCTAGGAAGACTGTTTACTTTTCTTTGTAAGCATAGTCCTTTTTTGGATGCTGGTACAACCACTCTGTCAATTTACAGCAGGATGACATATTGGCCCAGATTGTGCTGGACTGGGACATTGCTCAACTTACCCTGTTAGACTAGACTTGTTTGTGCCTGTTCAGAATTTTTAAGCAAACTTCCCACAAACATTACTTGAACTTGAGCTGATAACAGCATAATGAGGGCAACAGGACATCCGCAACATGTTAACAATGGGACAAGGAGTTTATATCTTTAACCAATGAAATTCAAGGTTGGAAAAGGAGACAGAGCACGTGCTGGGAAGGTGATGAATTCAAAGTCAAATCAGGTAGAGAAAGAGCAATAAAGAGATTGGATTAAGACAAAGAGACAAATACAAGATATAGAAAGGAGAAGTAAGGAAAAATTAAACTCTCCAGCAACAGTGTATTTAGAAAGGCAAGGATTGATTAGGGATAATCAGCATGGCTTTGTCCATGGGAAATCATGTCTTACTAACTTGATTGAGTTTTTTGAAGAAGTAACAAAGAAGATTGATGAGGGCTGAGCAGTGTACGAGATCTATATGGACTTCAGTAAGGAATTCAACAAGGTTCCTCATGGGAGACTGGTTAGCAAGTCAGATCTCATGGAATAAAGGAAGAACAAGCCACTTGGATATGGAACTGGCTTGAAGGTAGAGGACAGAGGGTGGTGGTGGAGGGTCACTTTTCAGACTGGATGCCTATGACCAGTGGAATTCCACAAGGATCGGTGCTGGGTCCACTACTTTTCGTCATTTATATAAATGATTTGAATGTGAACGTAGGAGGTATAGTTGGTAAGTTTGCAGATGACACCAAAATTGGAGGTGTAGTGGACAGTGAAGAAGGTTACCTCGGATTATAAGAGGATCTTGATCAGATGGGCCAATGGGCCGAGGAATGGCAGATGGAGTTTAATTTTGGAAAGAGAAATCACCGCGGGACTTATACATTTAATGGTAAGGTGGCGGGGGAGTGTTGCTGAACAAAGAGACCTTGGAGTGCAGGTTCATAGGTCCTTGAAAGTGGAGTCGCAGGTAGAGAGGATAGTGAAGAAGCGAAGTTGGGAGGTCATGTTGTGGCTGTACAGAATGATGGTTAGGCCACTTCTGGAATATTGTGTGAAATTCTGGTCTCCCTATTATAGGAATGATGTTGTGAAATTTGAAAGGGTTCTGAAAAGATTTACAAGGCTGTTGCCAGAGTTGGAGGGTTTGAGGTATAGGGAGAGGCTGAATAGGCTTTGGTTGTTTTCCCGGGAGCATTGGAGGTTCAGGGGTGACCTTGTAGAGGTTTATAAAATCATGAGGGGTATGGATAGGGTGAATAGACAGGGTCTTTTTCCTGGGTTAGGAGAGTTCAGAACTACAGGGCATAGGTTTAGGGTGAGAGGGGAAAGATATAAAAGGGACCTAAGGGGCAACCTTTTCATGCAGAGGGTGTTGAGTGTATGGAATGAGCTACCAGAGGATGTTATGGAGCTTGGTACAATTAGAACATTTAAAAGGCATCTGGGTGGGTATATGAATAGGAAAGGTTTGGAGGGATATGGGCCAAGTGCTGGCAAATGGGACTAGATTAATTTAGAATATCTGGTCAGCATAGATGAGTTGGACCGAAGGGTCTGTTTCTTTGCTGTACATCTCTATGACTCTATCACAACTTATAGCCAGAAGGAATGAATCACCACACTTTTATTGTTCACTTCGCAGGCTGTTTTTAATAATCTTTCTTTTATCAAAAGTATATTTGCGCTGTTAGTCCTGGACTTAAATGTTTGTGGCTAGTTCATTGTAACATGCAATAACTTCATGGGAGTTTCAGTCTAGAACTATTTGAAGTTGACCGTGTGCAGGATGTTTAGCAAAGCTTACTTTGTGTGAGAGAATTTTGAAAAATACTTGAATATATCCAATGAAATTGTTGGGCTATATGATATACCTTTTGTACATTATTATCTTTGAAAATAATATACATACAAGTCTACAATGAACTGGCATTATGCAAGTTCAGCTATCAACAAAGTGGATTATGCTGGGCAGTAACCACCAATGAAAAGTTGGAATTGTGGTTATATCTCCAAGTTACTTGTCCAAAGCCCTCAGCAAACCAATTTTGTGGTAAGTTTTTAATTTTTCACCATATCCAGTAGGGAATCATGGAACTCAGAGAGCACCTACCTTCACATCTGTCAGACAGATTAAACTGTCACTGATCTGCACTAACACATCATCCCGATAACTGTAGAGTTCTCACCTCTTTCTTTCCAACATGATCGATGCTGCAAATTGATCTGCTCTGCCATTGAACTTTTCTCTGCGCTCCAAAATATTCTGTGATCTGCCCTTTTCAGGCCTAGGTGTTATTCAAAAATGGGCCAAAGTTATAAACAAATCACCTGCAATTATTGATTGCTTGGCAATTTAGGGCTTTATAAAAATTTGGATCATCTCAAAGGACAATGGCTCTGCCTTATTCATTCTGAAAGATACTTCTATTACACCACTATAACTTCTTCACATATCTTCAAACATGACAGCAACATGTCCACCCCCCTGACTAATCACTGCTGGCAATCATGATAAGCTGCCTGACTTTGCGTCAGCATTAAATAGTGAGGCACGACAGGAGTTCTGTAGGAATTGGCTGATGGGTCAATATGTCAAAAGTCAAGGGAGGGATGTTTTGAGCATGCAAGTAGATGCTAAGTAAGTAAGCACTAAAAACACATCCCTGTGATGCAGCTTGACCTAATCCATGAGCTGAGTATCTGTCTGCGAAAACAAAGTGTCCTTGCACCATCATTCCAATGATAGATGCTGGTAAGCCCCTAAGTACAGCATGGCAGTGTAGAAGAGTACTGTAAGTGGATCAGAGATGTACCATGGTGTGGTGCAGAAGCTGGTGTCAAATGCCAGTATCCATGGTCATAGCATGTGCATAGCTGCTGCCCCTTGCCTGTGCTGAGATTTGGTGCTGGGTGTTCAGATGGAGTTTGAGATGAGCAGTTGGTGAGCTGGAGTATCTGCTCAGACTCTCATGTTGGGCATTGAGCTTCCCCCAATCAGGAATAGCACAGGTCGGATTTAAGGGCCGCTCCCTTCCCACTTCTCCAATTTTAATCTCCATCTCAGACATTTGCTTGCTTATTTTCCCCCTAGGAGATGTTTATTTTCTCTGTACCTTTACACAGGATTACATGGAGTATACAAAAACGGATCATTCAGCCCAACCAGTCCATGCCAGCTTTTATGCTGCACTTGTAAATTCCTCCCATCATTCCTCAGCTACAACTTCCAACATCTCCTTTTCAATTCTCTGTCATTTGTTTATCAAGCTTCTGTTTAAAAGCCTCCACATGGCTCACCTCAACTCCGGCCCCCACGGGATAGTGAAGTCCATATTCTCATCATTCTCCGGGTAAAGAAGGCTTTCTAAGTGCCTTATCAGGTTGCTTTGCCACTTCCATGTATTTGTGGCCTCTGGTTTTGGTTTCCTCCAAAGTGAAAACTCTGAGTGGTATTAGCCCTTCTTGCGAGGCAGTGGGGAAGCTAATCAGGCAGTTTGGTGTTCAGGAGATACCTCCAGCATTCCTGTCACCGCAGGAAGGAGGGTGGTGATGTGTGGTCCAGCTGCATGGTTTTATGTCCCCACCACGTTTCAGTGCAGGTGGTGGTGTAGTGGTAATGTCATTGAGCGAGTAATCTAGTACTCCAGGCTAATGTTCTGGAAGTATGCATCCAAATCCCACCATGGCAAATGGTGAAATTGGAATTCCTTAAAAATGTGTAGAATTAGATAATGGTGATATTGTAATTGCTGATTGTCGTACAATCTATCTAGTACATTAATGCCCTTTGAAGAAAGGAAATCTGCCATCCTTACATGGTCTGGTCTGCATTAACGTGGTTGATGCCTCAGTGCCCTATGAGCAATTAGGAAGGGGCAAGAATGGAAAAAGAAAGTTGTAAGATTCTGCCCTCTGTGCATGTACTCCATTAAAATTTTTCATCATTTTAATGACTTCTATTAGAACACTCCTTTTTACAATGAGAATGTAGGCCCAACCTGTTCATCACTCCTGATTAGTATAAACATTGCAGTTTTGGTAACAGCATAATAAACCTTCATTTGCATTCACTTCAGAGCCTTGACATCCTACTTATAATATGGTGATAAGAACTGCAGACAGCACTAAGCAATGTTTGTTATAAGTTCAGCACATTTTCTCTACTTCTCAATTACATCTGCCCAGAAATAAACCCTAGTGCTTTGTTTGTTTTTTTTATGTCATTATTCAGTTTTGTTATTACTTGTAGTGATTTGTGTATTTGTATTCTTAGATCATTTTTCTCTTCTACCCTTTCAGATTCTTATTTTCCAAGTAATAAATATGCGACATTTTTCATCCATAATGTAACTCCACACTTATCTGTGTTAAAATTCATTTGCCAATTATCTGTCCATTCAACAAGTTTATTAATATTTTCATTATTGATCACCTCCTCCAATTTGGTGTCATCTGACTCTGACTTCATTCGAGGAGAATGCTAATTTTGCCAATTATTTCCAAGTAACAGGCAACATGCTTGCTCTGGACAGCTGCAGGCTGGGAACTGAGTTGAAACTATTCCAAAGTCTTTTCACTTAGATCTTTATAGATGACAGATAGAGGAGATGATCATCCCATCCCTCTGGGCTGGATGTGAAGCCATGTCCTGGAGGCAAAAGAAATATGTTCTGACTCACTACATTCCCCAGTCCCCTAGCGACACTCCTTCCAATATAACTTTTGTGCATTTTATAGATTGTCTTGTGTCTTTGGGTGAACAGCAGCAATAACTTAAGACAATTAATTCCAGTAAAAGCATTGGCTTCTTTCATCAAAAGCAAACCCCACAGGTAAAAATCTATCTTCACTGAAACACGATCTTCTTAAAAACCCTTTCCTCCATTTGATTTATTGTCGACCAGTTATTTATAATTTATAGTGTTTTTGTTTTATGGCACTATGATAATTGTTAGCTATTCTCTTTGGTCAATAGTTAAAGATTTCTCATCTGTTCCCCTGTCAAGGAGACTCATGTTTTCTTTGTTAGTAGTGATGGTTGAATTCAGTTCACGTTTCTCAAGTACCTGATTTGAACGATTTACCATACGTTGCAGTCACGCCAGGGAGCCCTTCTGACAAGAACTGGAAACTAGTGTATCACATCAAACAAAATACAGCTAGTTGCTCCCCATGTATAATGTCATCATGTTTTGCCGTCATGAGTATTCATTTGAACCCAAAATGGCATAGACAGTTCTTCAAGTAAGCCAAGGCCATCTATTAGTGTCACATGTTGTGATTTTTCACATCTTAATACTGATGTGCACTTAAGTCATCCAAATAGATATTGGCCAAATTGGTTCAAATATACATGCCACTGTCATAAAACCAGTTGACTCATCCTGAATAACAAAACATGCTGGTGGTAGTTAAAGCAGTAAAATAGCAAGCAAACTGATTTTTTTTTTGGAGTTAGGCTGGTTGGTTGGCTTTAACTCCTGAATCTGGGTTTGGATCCTAAACAATTTATGGAGTGAAGGTGTTTGGTAGTTGGGAGTTGATATCGTGCATAGACTGAGTTTAGCATCCTCTCCTACTCAAGCCATAACTGTACTTTTTTTTTTGATTTTGATCTATTATTGTCATATGCACCATGATACAGTGAAAAGTATTGTTTTGTGTGCTATCCAGGCAAATCATACCTGACATAAGTACAACATGATAACAACATGCAAAATATAGAGTTACAGCTACCAAGAACATGCAGAGAAAGATCAACCTTAATATATGTGGGGTCCACATCACAACCTACCCCCTTTTTAAGGCTCTAATTCAGGGAGCTGACTCAGAATAGCCACCAGATAATTAATATGAGCCTTATGTTGTAGTAGGGTGCTGTTCTGAGATTATCCTAGTTACTTGTCTCAGCCCCTTAGCTGTGCTAGTGCTAACTATGGCATGCTTGATGCTGAAACTAAATGATACTAATTCCATGGAGAGTTTACAACTGTCCACTCTAGCTTTGGCTGGGAACCCTGGAGAACTGATATAAGTGGAAAGAAAACATCCAGGAAAATTACTGGAGTAACTTTCCAAGGTGGGAAAACATTTTATCTCCTATCCCTAACATTGCTCACCTCAATGGGTACAAACATTAGTCAAGAACAGAAATATCTAAAGTAGCAACACAGATAAAGTGTACCAAATTTTACAAAGTGACGGAATGGATCACAAACCTAAGACATATCTCAAAGCATCGGACAATAAAGCACATTCTCCAGCAGCACTATAAAACACCTTGTCTGGATTGATGCATTCATTCTTTTGGATCAATGATCTAGCTCATCCTCCTGGTCCAGTCCTCAGCTGACTTGAAAGAGGGACTCAAAATTATGAAGGATTTTGTGGGTCATTGAATGAATATCTCCAGCTTATGAATGGAGGGTTTAGGGCAAGATTTTCTTCAAAAACACAGGTAGTTGTTGAGATAGAGAATGTCCTACCAGAAAAAAAAGTGGTGGAGAGATCATTCGTAATACAATTAAAAGGACAAAGGAGAAATATTTGGACAAAAAAAGACTATGGAAAATGTGATTAGGCAAAATAAGTTGTTTCGAACTGAATGGTCTCCTTCTATGTAGCAATATTTTATGTTTCTGGAGGTCATGCATTACTTTTGAAAAATATTAAATGATTATGTTAAGGGATTGTTGATAAATGAAAACTGATAATATTGCAAAATGTAGTAACCACAGGCAGAGTGTCTTGTGCTGAGATATGTTCCTGTGATTGAAACATAAATTAGTTTTGTTCCTCTGCCCTCCTGAAATATCCTGGGTTTTACAAGGTTTACAGTTTCTGTGTGTCAGAGGTGCTTTTGAACTGACATAACCACAGCAGACAGAGAGTCATTCGCTTCACATGACCAGTGCCTTGTGGCCTGTAGAGGTAGAATCATAGGGTTGAATCTCTCATTTTTTTGGCTAAGTGTTTGTTGCATCAAGACTTTTCACCATAATGCCTAATGATTTTTTTTGCCATACCTTACCAAACTCACCTCACTATCTACTTACCCTGCCCCACAGCATCTCACATGTCTGATACTCATCCCATCTAATTGTGTGCTCTTTTAGAATAACTCGCTGCTGAATGGCTGGCATCTTTTGCACCCCACCATATTTAGACGGTTGCTGTACTCCTGAATAAGAATTGGCAATCTGCATTGTCTCTCACCAGCAATGCACAGCAGTTTCAAACGTATGCTGCCAATGGCACATAGCCAGTGTGGCTGACGCTCCCTTGCACATGTGACCCTATTCTCTCACCCTTGTCGTTATTTAATCACTGGGCTACAGCGTCCTTAGCTGCATTCTATCTGAACGTCCTCTCTAAATTATCTCTATCCTGTTTCCATTGGAGACACGCAGCTTGCCATTGTCCAATAGGGGAACAAGAGGCAAGCAATGGGACAATTCCAAGCATGAGGTTTTATTTACAGACAGGAAAAAGGAAGACAAACAAAACCAATAGAGGATGAAGTTCACCTCCATAATGCAAACCCCCAATGATCATGACCATTGTGACCGATGAGTATTGAATATTCCATGATTGTTTGCTGCACCTAGCTCTCATCCATTGGAAGTGGCTGCCAGATAGCTCCCTATCTGCATGGAGTACCCAAGTTCTGTCACGTACATGGAGTGCTTTCTCCTCCCCCATTGTCTGTGTTCCCTCCTCAGAGGACTGCTCCCACACTCCTAGTTTCTCACATTGCTTTGTAGCCTGCTTTCGTTCCACAGAGCACAGCATGCAAGATGATGTGCCACACTCTGCCTGGTCTATACTGCAGCTGTTGCACCCATACCTTAAGGACCCCTATCATCTGCCCATCCTAGCACTGGTCACAGCATGAGCACCAACCTGGTGAAGGTGCTGCACTGGCTGAATGACCAACACATAATATACAAAAGGGCATTTCTGCTGTGCTCGGATTCATTCTCATTCCAAACCCATCTAAATTATTCCACTTGTAGTCACTGGGAATGAAATGGAGCTGGAGTTTGCAAACTGATGCTTCATGTACTTTCCCCCTCATTGTCCTAATGTCCAATGGAGGTGGATCTGAATCTAACATTGATTGCACTCATCCTGGATGCCCTTTGAGCTATTTTTCAGATTCAGATTCATTTCACATCTGGTGATGGTCACTGTGCTGTCCCCACCTCTACAAGTACTTCCACTTTCTTTCCTCAGCCTTGACGTCCCCCCATCCCTTTTGACAGTGATCACCCTGCTGCATCTTGCACCCTCCTGAAAGATTAGCATACAGACCACGAGAATTGTATTCACCCCAGACCTTTGACCAACTTCAAGGAGCAGTCTCTGGACATAGGTGACCATACCACAGGCCATTGAGGAGCTACAAACACAATTAACAACATGCGATTTCCCCTGACTGCTGCTATTGGCCCAACATGGTGGAGATTGTCCACTCCCTGGACTACTGTTGGATATGTCCACTTCCTGAACCCGGCCTGAGTGGACAATTAAACGTGACTAGGCAGCTGGCACATGCTGTTTGTGCTAAATTGATATCTTGGTGTACCTTACAGAAAGATGCATCACCGCCCACCCCCCTACCACACCACCCCTGTGTGTCAACACAAAACAGCATGACAATGTGGCAGTGTAGAGAGCCTTTAGTCTCTGCTAAAGCACCAAGGTGCTAACAGGCATGGCACTGCAAGACAAGGTAAGGCATGGATGCAGTGATCATGCAGATAGGCACTGAGTGGGTGAGGGCAACAAGAGCAAGTGAGCAGCCCTGGGGTGCAGCCTGATCCAATCTGTGAGCTAGGTGTCTGTCCCTGTGTGCAGACAATGCTTGTTGGTGGTGCATCCTACAATTCCAGTCAATGCTTCCTGAACATCCTACAAATGGATAGCATAATTGCCATGATAGTCCTGAGGGATTGAGTGCCGATGTCCATGGACAAGAGGTGCTTGTGGTTGGTGCCACATGTGCCCTGAGATGCTGTTTGGTGTTAATTAATATAGTGGCTCTTTGCAGCCAGTGGCAAGCTGGAGTGGCCAAGTACCCATTTCAACTTCCATCTTGAAAATTCTCAATGCCTAGCATGTTTGATGTGTTTGGTAAGATTGGTGGCTGCATATTCACGAGGCAAGTTATGCAGTTAACAAGGTGTTGACAAATAAGAATCCCTTACTAACACGGGCTCTCTCAAAAACATCCATCTGGAGATACATTGAAACACACTATCCCTCAGTATATTGTTAGGGTTCTGGATTAGTGGTGCTGGAAGAGCACAGCAATTCAGGCAGCATCCGAGGACAGGCAAAATCGACGTTTCGGGCAAAAGCCCTTCATCAGGAATAAAGGCAGAGAGCCTGAAGCATGGAGAGATAAGCGAGGGGGGGGGGGGGGGGGGGAGAGAGGGGCATAGAGTACAATAGGTCAGTGGGGAAGGAGATGAACGTGATAGGTCAGGGAGGAGAGGGTGGAGTGGATAGGTGTCCTCGGCAGAGTGGGAGGGGGAGTTGAAATGTTGAGCCACTGGGCGATTTGGTTGATTGATGTTAGGGTTGATGTGTTTAATAAACTCAAGTTCATTTGTACAATAAATTAGTGTTAATTTGTATAATACATCTGTGGTAATCACTATTTGTTTGTAAAATGGATTGATTCATTTTTGAAATTGTCAGAAGCTAATTGGAAGTAAACTCGATGACTTGTTCATTTCATAGCATTTATACGTTGTGTTGATCTGTGTGAAAATCATATATTCTCTTGTGAAATAAATGTGTTCATTAATAGCAAAAAAAAATCCCTTACTGCCTAACAAGAAACGCACCTTCATGCCTCTTAGATGTATAAATGGTGCTTCACATTGCTCCCTGTGTGGAGACAGACCTCACCAAATTTCTGTATGATTCTGCCACTAATCTTGCCACAGCACACATTGTTTAGATCCAAATAAAATCCTATCTATACTTTGAATTTTCAGCATTCAGTATGTGACAATCTACAGGTGCATTGGACTGTACTACCTCCAAACCATGTGCCATCTCAACATGGAATTGTATGTCCTCTCATCACTGATTCAAAATCTGGAATACTCTCCCTAATAGCCCTCTGGGTGTGCCTACAATACATAGGCCACAGCTTTTCTAAGAAACTGGATGCCCTACGTAACATTGTTGCCTGGTCCGGCCTGTATGTGACCACAAAAATATGGAAATGACCCTTAAATGCCCACTGAAACTGCCCAGCAAGGCCTTCAACTGCCAAGAAACCTTTACAAGAGTGTCCAATAAAAACTTGCCTTACCAATGATAGCCTCACCTAGAGAGGAAATGAAGAAGAAAATATTTGTATAACTGTATTTACTCATTCTCTTTTGCTATTTCCAAAACATGTTGAGAATAATCACCAGCCATGATCATGTGTAACCTTAAAGACAGATTAATACTTCAGAGAATTTTGAAAAGGTGCAGTTGGTTACAACGGATCAGATGTAGCTATAAAGCTGTAGCAGAATCACAGGAAGATTGGCAATGAAAAGTGAAACAGATCTAGCAATTGGAGGTGAAAGAAGAAAGTAAAAGATGGGACATGGAGTGAAAATAACTTAAAAGACTGAATTTTCCCATCCCACGAATGACATGGACAATGACAAGTCAGTTTGGAAAATATAACGAGATCGGCAAAGTGAGATTCTCGATGTTGGATCTGATTTTGCACCCAATGTTTGAAATGTGATATTACAATCTTGTTATCAGGCAGTGAGAGGCCTATTTTCTTGTGTTAAGAACACAGCATTACCTAACCTCTCCTCACTTATATGCAGTATCACATTCCCCCATGTGGTGACAAGACACTAGATAATAACTAAACAAACCAAATCCAAAGATGTGCAGGTTAGGTGAATTGGCCATGCTAAATTGCCCATAGTGTTAGGTGTATGAGTCAGGAGTAAATACAGGGTAGGGGAAATGGGTCTGGGTGGCTTACTCTTCAGAGGGTAGGTGTGGACTTGTTGGGCTAAAGGGCCTGTTTCCATACCGTAGGGAATCTAATCTAATCTAAAACCATTCTCAGTGTGAAAATTAAAGGTGTGCACCGAACAGCTCCAACTCGCCACTTGCTTCTCTGGGTTTCCACCTTTTTTTAATTTGTGAAAATTTTTTTAAATTTGTCTAGTTGCCTTGAGAAAGCTGCTGTCTTGAACTGCTATAGCCCATTTACTGTAGGTCGATTCACAAGGCCCTAAGGGAGGCATTCCAGGATTTTGACTCAGCCTCAAGTCTCCATGCTCCCTGGGTAGTGACTGCCTGCACCTCCTGTCCATATAGGATAGCAGAGTTGAAAAATGTGGTGCTGGAAAAACACAGGAATGAAGAAAGGCTTATGCCCGAAACGTCAATTCTCCTGCTCCTCAGGTGCTGCCTGGCCTGCTGCGTTTTTCCAGCACCACATTTTTCAACTCTGGTACTCCAGCATCTGCAGTCCTCACTTTCTCCATATAGGATAGCATCAGATATGCATCAGCCTCACTCTAACATCATGGCACATCTCCGAGTCACTTAGAATACAATTATCCAATTCAATGTCATGCTTTGGAGTACACTGACATTTTGTGACACTTTGTGCACAGGGACAAGTACACATCCCACCACTGGCTTCAAATAACTATAAGTTACTTACAGAGCGTGATGTGAACAATGTGGATTTACTCAGTGGGAATATATGAATTAAGTCCTGCGCTATGGTTTCTGTTTTTTGAACAGTCTTAATAAAAGCCCTGCACCATACGCTTTTAATAATGAAGAGGAAGCTTCAATATAAAGGGTAAATTGATCTTTGAATCCTGCAGACACATGTGTGTGTTGCGGCTTCCTCGTAAGGCTGGGTTTGATTAATGTAGACTGGGCAGCTGGCCATTTCTGTATACAGTATGGGTACAATTTAATCTTTGTCATGTATGTCACGGTGTGCAAACCAACAAAGGGGAAAAACAATCTTTGTCTATCCAATTATTTGTTAGCTGGAATGAGGATAGAAAGCCAACCCACCTCTCCCAGGAGGAAATGATATCTTCATCTGTTCTGTATTTTCCATAAAATGCTTGCACCCTCAAGCAACATTCCCTAAGTAGGGGGTATAGTTTTCTACACTTCCCGACTTTGTTCTGGCTTTCAAGATGACAAATTCAATATTTGTTCTTTTGAATTAACTCTCCAGTCACTTGTTTTAACCGGTGTGATCTCCACTTATCCAGCTTTGCACAATTTCTTCTTTTGTTAAAATTCAAAGGCGTACCCAACGCATAGTTAACCTGGTGTGTCCGGTTATGGGCAGGGCCACTGCTGCGTATAAAGTGAAGGCATGTCAACTGCATTTCCACTGTCCAAGAAATGCACAACTCTTGGACTGAGGCAATACTTTGAGGGACTGCTAGAAAGGCAAAGACAATAACTCGTGAAACATGTAACAGGCAGCCTAAGCAATACTGTCATTCATGATCTTATCAAGATCTTTCTGGCTGGGAAGTTGTGAAAAGAGGTGTGTCACAGAGACCCGTATTGGGGCATCAACCTTTTATATAAATGACTTGGATGAAGGTATGATTTGTTATGCCATGGTAAATATAGACAGATTATCAAACCATAATTTTTATCATTTATTGTGATACCTCAAATTTTTCAGAAACTAAATAGTTTCTTTAAAAGGGATAAAAAGTAGACAAAAAAAAACAGATTCTGGATTAGAGTGGTGCTGGAAGAGCGCAGCAGTTCAGGCAGCATCCGAGGAGCAGTAAGATTGACGTTTCGGGCAAAAGCCGCCTGAAACGTCGATTTTACTGCTCCTCAGATGCTGCCTGAACTGCTATGCTCTTCCAGCACCACTAATCCAGAATCTGGTTTCCAGCATCTGCAGTCATTGTTTTTACCTATAAAAAACAACAGAGATCACCTGACCACAGAGTATGACAAGCTAATGAAACTGATGTGGAATAAACAAACCTAAACCCAATGAGATTACCATTTTGTCTAAAGACATTAAAATCAATCAATTGAGTCAGTGTCAAGAAATATGCGTCTTCAGTTTAATTCACATGTGTATGATAATTTGGGAGATGAAAGGCTTGCCTGCCAGTTAGTCAGCTTGAAAAGATGATGGAGGTAGACTCTGGAATGCACACTGAACTATTTTTCAAAAGCTGCTTTCGAGGTGAAGAGCAGAAATGAGAACATGGACTAACATCAGTGGAACCAGGAAGGCTGACTCCCTTTCTCTCCTAGCCTATTTCTGTCATCATCTCAAAAAAAAGCCCATCAAAAAAAAAGCAACTTAGGAAAATAATCATTTACCCCAAACTCAAGATGAATACAGATTCTTCACCCATTGCAGATATCAGTCAACAATTAACTAACAGTGGTCTCAGATTTAAAATCCGATACTTCAATGATTTAAAGGACTTTCAAACCGTGTAGCCTTACTTCTGTCTGTTTGTACCAAATACTCTCCCTTTAAAACATTCCACTTGTGCTTGTGCATTTATTTGATATAACATTTTTAATTTTTTTATTGGAGTTAGCAGGTAATAAAATTCTTCTTCCTTTTAGCCAAAAAATCCTTGGTAATTGGTTCTGTCATTTTTTTTGGCACTCTGTGTATTAATTGAAGCTGGATGCTAAAAGGAAAATAGAATACAGAGGAACCTCGATTATCTAAAGGATATTTCATTTGGTTAATCAAATGCTGGATAATCGAATGCCAGACGACATAGTTTAGTCAAGCATCGGGACCTTGCAATCTTGTTCGGATAATCTGAAATTTGGATAATCGAATGCTGGATAATTGAGGTTCCTTTGTATCTGTGGTGACCAAACTAGATTTGTTTTTGAAGAAAGAAACCAAGTCTCCCTCTTGTTCTGGTTATAACAAATTTCAGGGTTTGCCAGTATATTTAAAACAGTTTAATTAAATAATTGGAGTGGAAGTTTTTTCAAAATCTGTTTTTTTATCAAAAGTAACCGCAAAAAGGTTTTCTTAAGTCTTTACCATTAGATGCGTTGAGATGTCCATGTTTGTTATAATTTTTTTTACATAGACTGGAATGAAATCATCTCAGGAAAAAAAACAGAAGCCTTGTTTTGAGAAGGATCAAAAGAGGTAATTAGGTACTTAGAAGAAATTCTGCCCAAAAGCCAGAAAAACAGTAATTGCAAAATGTGTGGCAAAATATTTAGAAGTGGAACCCAAGAAGAGTAAATCACATAAATTAAAGTTAGAACAACAGGTCTAGAATTCTAACAAAAATGAGGAAAGAATAAACAGACAATCAAGACAGAGATAATGAGAGATAGAGACAGGAAAGAATTCCAAGCAAAGGAAAGAGAAAGAGAAACAGCTTGAGCTGGGAAAACAGAATGAAGCGAAGAATGAGGGAATCACATTTAACTACATTAAGGGCTAAGATATTCAAGTTTGTCCATTTAATCCCTAAATTTGATGAAGAAGAGGTGGACACCTTCTTTAACACTTCCAAAAGGCTAACGCAGCATTTAAAATGGCCAGCCTAGCATGGATTCTGCTGTTAAAGATCATGCTAAAGTGAAATATTTTCATAGTTTACACCTTCTTGCCTGAGGGGAATGCTACTGACTAAGAAACAACATTAAGTGTGGACCAATTAGTATCGTAGGTGTATAGACACACATTCTGGACCCCCAAAAAACAGCTGGACCAGACATACATGGAATTTGAATGGTTTAACCAGCTCATGTTTAACTGGTGGTACAGCCACTTAAATGTGAGGCCACGTGTGAAAACCTCTGCGGAGTGTTAAACTCCATATCCTTTCGAATTTGGATGCATGTTAAGGAACAGAGAATACTAGTGCTCAGACAGGTAGCCATTTTGACTGATGATTATGAGATAACACGCTGACCCCTAATCTCAGGGAGAATATGTCCTGGAAACTGCCATAGACAAGAGAGGGAGATAAGTGTGAGGTGGATACTCTGCAGCAAGGCTGAGAGAAAGGCAAACCAGGTAGAGGAAACAGAATGTCCTCAAATATTAAAGAAGGGAACAAGCACAGAAAAAGATAGAAAAACTCAGCAGGCCTCGCAGCGTTTATGGAGAGAAATGGAGCTAACATTTTGAATCTGGTATAACTTGTTTTTTTTTAAAAGAAGGAATCAGGGGATAGGAGAATGCTCCAAATTTTTCCACTGCAGGCACATGCAATGGAAAGTTATTGGTTCCACATTCGCCAGAAACTCAAGCTTTAATAATCATGTCTGTAGCATTAAAGGAGGCCAGTCTCTTGTCAAGCATGACTGTTGACCAAGATGGCTTTAAGATGCTTGTATCCAAAGGAATAGTACCATTGACTGTTTTTAATAGCTACAGGGAGAAATCCGCTTCCTCCAAGGACACTCAGTCCTCAAAGACCTTGATACGAGGTAAATGGAAAATTTTTCACATGTAAGCAAATTAAATTTGTGTGTTCACAAAAGTGCCCATGGGTAGGAATATAAAGATGCCACTGCACTTGCTTCAAGAAAAAAAACTTGATAACCGTCCATCATTTCCAGAAAAACTACATTCTAATTGAATTGTGATAGCTGTGTGGGTGCCGAAAAGTAAAGAAAAATATTTGTTGCAACTGACCATGACAGGTTAAAATAATGTGAGCCAATTCCTCCTCCTCCTCACCTAATCATAACAGGTTGCTAATTTTGTTTATAAATAAACAAGTGAGCTAGGTAGGGGACATCTCCAGACCAAAGGGGTAGCCATTGGCACCCGTATGGGCCCCAGCTATGCCTGTCTCTTTGTTGGCTACGTAGAACAGTCGATCTTCCGTAATTACACCAGCACCACTCCCCACCTCTTTCTCCGTTACATTGATAATTGCATTGGCGCCACCTCGTGCTCCCGCGAGGAGGTTGAGCAATTCATCAACTTCACCAACACATTCCAC
>NC_057716.1:17192223-17202728 GCF_004010195.1 Chiloscyllium plagiosum | reverse complement strand
CAGGCTCTCTGCCTTTATTCCTGATGAAGGGCTTTTGCCCGAAACGTCGATTTCGCTGTTCCTTGGATGCTGCCTGAACTGCTGTGCTCTTCCAGCACCACTAATCCAGAATCTGGTTTCCAGCATCTGCAGTCATTGTTTTTACCGACATAAAGCAAAGATCTAGCAAACGGAGTACAATGTGGAAATATGCAAAATTTCCATTTTGATAGGAAGAATTAAAAAATTAAGCACATTATCTAAATGGTAAGAGATTGTCGAGCTCTGAGATGCAGAGGAATCTGGGTATCCTAGCATCTGAATCACAAAAGGATAGCATGCAGCTTTGATAATAATTTGGAAAATTATAGGAATTTTGTTGTTTGTTGCAAAGGGAAATGAATACAAAAACAAGAAGAACCGAAAGAACTGCAAATGCTGTAAATCATAAACAAAATCAGAAGTTACTGGAAAAGCTCAGCAGGTGTGGCAGCATCTGTGAAGAGAAATCAAAGTTAATGTTTCAGGTCCAGTGTTTCGGGTTGCTCAGAGTTCTGTGGAAGGGTCACCAGACCCGAAACATTAACTCTGATTTCTCTTCACAGATGCTGCCAGACCTGCTGAGCTTTTCCAGCAACTTTTGTTTTTGTTTCTAAAAGTAAGGAGGTTTTGCTTTAGTTGTACAAAGAATTGATGAGACCACATCAAAAGTCCCAGGTATCCTTACTTGAAGAACGATATAAATGCATTGGAAGCAGATCAGAGGAAGCTTACTGTAGTAATGCCTGGAGTGGAGTTGTCTTGTGAGGGTCGGTTTGACAGGCTAAGTTTGCATCCATTGGAGTTTAGAACTATGAGAGACAACTTTGATTGAACCACGTAAGATCCTAAAGAGTCTTGACAGGGTGCACATTAAAAGGATGTTTCCTCTTGTGGGAGAATTTAGAACTAGGAGTCACTGTCTAAGAATAAGAGATTACCCATTTAAGACTGATATGAGTAGAATTTATTTCTCATGAAGAGTTGTGTGTCTACAAAGCTGGGTGGAGGGACAGATAGTATTGAGGAGATAGGGAGGCTGCAGAAAGATTTGGACAGGTTAGGAGAGTGGGCAAAGAAGTGGCAGATGGACTACAACATGGGTAAGTGTGAGGTCATGCACTTTGGTAGGAATAATAGAGGTATGAACAATTTTCAAAATGGGGAGAAAATTCAGAAATCTGAAGTGCAGAAGTTAGGAGTCCTAGTCCAGGATTCTCTTAAGGTAAACTTACAGGTTGAGTTGGTAGTTAGGAAAGCAAGTGCAATGTTGGCATTTATTTTGAGAAGACTAGAATATAAAAACAGAGGTGTACTCCTGAGGCTTTGAAGCTCTGGTCAGATCACACTAGAGTATTGTGTGCAGTTTTGGGCCCCATATCTCAGGAAGGATGTATTGGCTCTGGAGTGGGTCCAGAGAAGGTGCACAAGAATGATTCCAGGAATGAAAAGCTTAATAAATGAGGAACATTTGAGGCATCTGGGTCTATACTTGATTAAATTTAGAAGGTCAAGGGGCAATTGAAACTTACAGAATACTGAACAGCCTGGACAGAGTGGAAGTTGGGAAGATGTTTCCATTGGCAGGAGAGATGAGGACCCAAGGGCACAGCCTTAGAGTAAAGTGAAGACCATTTCGAACAGAAGTAAGGAGAAGCTTCTTCAGCCAGAGAGTGGTGATTCTGTGGAATCCATTGGCACAAAAGGTTCTGGAGGCCAGGTCATTGAGTATATTGAAGACAGAGACGGTTAGGTTCTTGATTGTCAACAGGATCAAAAGTTATGGGAAGAAGCAGGAGAATGGGGTTGAGAAAATTATCAGAGTTGATAGTGTGGTGCTGGAAAGACGCAGCAGGCCAGGCAGCATCCGAGGAGCAGGAGAATCGACGTTTCGGGCATAAGCCCTTCTTCGGGAATGAGGCTGGTGTGCCAAGCGGGCTGAGATAAAAGATTGGGGCTGGAGAAATCTACCTTCATCCCGTGTGGTTGGAGGGTTCCTAGGCGGAAGATGAGGCGCTCTTCCTCCAGGCGTCGTGTGGCCAGGGTCTGGTGATGGAGGAGGCCAAGGACCTGCTTGTCCTTGGCGGAGTGGGAGGGGGAGTTAAAGTGTTCAGCCACGGGGCGGTTGGGTTGGTTGGTGCGGGTGTCCCAGAGGTGTTCCTGAAATGTTCTGCAAGTAGGCGGCCTGTCGCCCCAATGTAGAGGAGACCACATTGGGTGCAGCGGATACAGTAAATGATGTGTGTGGAGGTGCAGGTGAATTTGCGACAGATAAGGAAGGATCCAGTGGGGCCTTGGAGGGAGGTGAGGGGGGAGGTGGGTGCAAGTTTTGCACTTCTTCGGTTGCAGGCGAAGGTGCCGGGTGTGGAGGTTGGGTTGGTGGGGGGTGTGGACCTGACGGAGTCGCGAAGGGAGTGGTCTCTCCGGAACGCTAATAGGGTGGGGAGGGAAATATATCCCAGTTGGTGGGGTGGTCCAGCATCTGCAGTCCTCACTTTCTCCTTGAGAAAATTATCAGCCATGATTGAATGGTAGAGCAGACTTGATGCGCCAAATGGCCTAATTTCTGCTCCTATGTCTTATAGTCTTATGGCCTTTGGTACTCACTGCCTCAAAAGGAGGTGGGACAAAGGTCTTTGAATATTTTTAAGCCAGAAGTGTATAGATCGAAATAAAAAAAGGTGAAAGGTCATCCCAGGGTAGTCAGGAATGTGAAATAATTAGATCAGTTATGATTTTATTGAATGGTTATGCCCCCAGAGGTTTGCTCCAGATCCTAAATTGTATGTTTGTACATTCCCATCCAGAGGCTCCCAACTTACGGTCACAGGCAAGAGATGCAGTGACAACATGAGGGAAATCTTATTTATCAAGTGTTTGGTTAGGATCTAGATCATTCTGTCTGCAGGTGTGAAGACTGATTCAATCTTAGCTTTCAAAAGAAAATGGAAAATAATCTGAAGAGCCAGAGATTGGGTAATATTTACATAGGACTCTAAAATTAAAAAAAAACTATAAACTCTTAAAAGGCTTGAGGTTTAGTATTCCAATCTCTAGTAACAAACAAAGCTAATAGAATCTTAATGACAAATTAATACTTTGTAAAATACTGTAAAGTTGCAGTTGGTTGTGATGAACCAGATGTAGCTGTTGAGCTGAAGCGGAAACAAAAGGATGATTGCAAGTCATAGAGTCATAGAGTCTGACAGCATAGAGACAGGCCCTTGTTCATGTCAACCCAAATGTCCACTATTTCCCTGCACTTGGCCCATATCCTTCTATAGAGAAGTGAAAAGAGAAACAAATAAAGCTTAGACATAAAAGTGAAAGTAAAAAATTGGAGATAGGGTGAGAAGCAACATAGGATATACGATGGAAGGGGTACCATAATTAATAAAATCATGTGTTAGAAATATTATTGATGAAACAACTGGTCATTAATTCATTGTCTTCTTAAATATATTTATTTTGAATTATAATGAAGCGAACATACCATCGATAGCACAGTGTTAACAAAGACCCTATGTTCGATCAAAATCTGAATCAAAGAAGTCCCAAGATATCTCTTAGTGCCATGCAGCCTATAAAAAGAAAAGGAGTTTGCCCAACTCTAGACCAATGAAGGAACATCAAAGTACACATAGAAACAAAGATTTTTTTTAGATTAGATTTCCTACAGTGTGGAAACAGACCCTTTGGCCCAACAAGTCCACACCGACCCTCCGACTAGTAACCCACCCAGACCCATTTCCCTCTGACTAATGCATCTAACACTATGGGCAATTTAGCACGGCCAATTCCCCTGACCTGCACATCTTTGGACTGTGGGAGGAAACCGGCGCACCCGGAGGAAACCCACACAGACATGGGGAGAACGTGCAAACTCCACACAGACAGTTGCCCGAAGCTGGAATCGAACCTGGGACCCTGGTGTTGTGAGGCAGCAGTGCGATTAAACTCAAATTAAAAGATGGATTAAGAAGTATATATGGTCGTACCAGAGATTGGAAGGTTGTTTTAAATATGACGATAATTTGGAGTGTCAGCTATGGTACAGTTGATGTGTTTCTCACTTCTGAGTCCAAAAATTATTTGAAGACTTCAGTGAAACTATTAAGGCTGACACTCCAGTCCAGTACTGAGAGAACGTTGTACCATTACAGTGCTGTCTTTCTGATGATATTTTGAACCAATGTTTTGACTATCCTTTTGCATCAATATAAAAAATGCTCCGGCACTATTTCAATGAAGAGTTGAGGATTTTGTCTGAAAACAAAAAAAAAAAATGCTGGAAATCACAGTGAGTCAGGCAGCATCCATGGAGAGAGAGCAAGCTAATGTTTGGAGTCTCGATGACTCTCATCAGAGCTGCTGTGAAGTGTGGAGGTGTCAGCGTTTATGCAATAGTTGTGAGGGTTGGGTGGCTGGGGTAGAGAGGCTGTTGATAGATTAAGTGATTGGAATGTGAGAATGGTAGAACAATGGTGTGCCTAACTGCTTGACTGGAAAGAACAGACTGTCC
Organism: Chiloscyllium plagiosum; assembly: GCF_004010195.1. Lineage (NCBI taxonomy): Eukaryota > Metazoa > Chordata > Chondrichthyes > Orectolobiformes > Hemiscylliidae > Chiloscyllium > Chiloscyllium plagiosum. The sequence continues at coordinate 17,198,188 of NC_057716.1, read as the reverse complement.
CATTAGGGCAGGATGAAGGGAGAGAGGACGTAATGGCAGAGAATGCAACAAGTAAAGCCAAAAGAGAGGGAAGAACTGGGAGTTGGTTCACAATTTGAAGGTGTTGAACTCAATATTCAGTCCAGAGTGTGGTGCTGGAAAAGCACAGCTTGTCAGAGCTTAAAAATGTGTTGCTGGAAAAGCGCAGCAGGTCAGGCAGCATCAAAGGAGCAGGAGAATCGACGTTTCGGGCATAAGCCCTTCTTCAGGAATCACAGCTTGTCAGACAACATCCGAGGAGCAGGAAAATCGACGTTTTGGGCAAAAGCCCTTCACTCTCTACTCTAATCTCCAGCATCTACAGTCCTCACTTTCTCCCATTCAATATTCAGTCCAGAAGGTTTTAAAGTGCCTACTCGGAAGATGAGATATTGTTCCCCCAGTTTGCGCTGTGATTCATGCAGCACGCTGTGGCCAGACAAGTGGGCATGTGAGCAGGATGATCGGAGGATGATCGAGGGTGATTGGAGCCGTGCTTGCACATTGACAAGAGGTGCTCTGCAAAATGGTCACCCAGCCTGCGCTTGGCTCCTCCAATGTAGATTAGGCCACATTGGGTGTAGCACATCCATCAATCAGTGTCAGAAAAAGCAGATTATTTAGTCACTCTGTTTGTGGGATTTTCATTGTGAGCAGATTGGCTGCTGTATTTCCTATACAACAGCGACAGCCCTTCAAAGAAAGTACTTAATTAGTTGTAATCTGCTTTAGGATGTCAAATAATTGAACAAGATGTTATCTAAACACACACTTTTCACTTAATGTCAGAAATGTCCTAATCAGTTCTGCACCAGTTTTGAAGTAATTTTGTCAATATCAAGATATTTCAGATGCATGAAACATTCTAAGTTTTGTGGTTGCAATAAGTAGCTGTGATTTGTGATTTGTTTTGAACAGGGCAGAGACTTCACATATTTTCTTTACCTTGAGTAACATATGGTTTTAATTGGTCTGAGGAAGGAGGACAACAGAAAGATCTTTTTGAAAAGGGCAGTTCCCATTTTACTCAGAGAAATTGAATCGAGCCTGGATTTTCATCAGGAACAGCTATTTCCTTGAAACTGACTAGAAACCTCAACATCCTGCTTGAAGTACACACTGCATGATGGATTACACAGTCATGGATTCACGTGTTTAATTCCTTGCAGGGCTGGTCATCAATCTTGATGAGCTATTGGGGGAGACAGAGGAACAAATAACCTCAGTGGGCCGAAGAGGGAGTAGGAAGAGCCATTAATTGAGCCAATCAGCATCCATGGAGAGAGAACAAGCTAACGTTTCGAGTCTAGATGACTCTTCATCAGAGGGGACAGCATTTACGCGATCATTTGGGAGGGGTGGGGTTGGGGGTAATGGGTGTAGGGTGAAGGGGTGGGGTTGGGTGTAATGGGTGTAGGGTGAAGGGGTGGGGTTGGGGGTAATGGGTGTAGGGTGCTGGTGGAGAAAAGATGTTGATAGTTCAGATTAAGTGCTCGGAATGTGAGAACAAAGGTGTGTCTCCTGCCAGACTTGAAAGGACAGTGAATGGAATGGGGAGAGGGAAGGGCATGATAACAGGCTAAAAGAAAGGGAAGAAATGGGGACTTGGTTCACAATTTGAAGGTGTTGAACTCAATATTAAGTCCAGAAAGCTGTAAAGTGCCTAGTCTGAAGATGAGACGTTGTTCCTCCAGTTTTGCGCTGTGATTCACTGGAACACTGCAGCATGCTGAGGACAGACAAGTGGGCATGCGAGCAGGATGCTGTGTTAAAATGGCTGGCTATGAGAAGGTTGGGGTCACGTTTGTGCACAGACCGGAAGTGTTCTGCAAAATGGTCACCCCAATTTGCGTTTGGTGTCTCCAATGTAGAGTAGGCCACATTGGGAGCAGCGAATACAATACACAAGATTGGTGGAGGGTCAAGTGAAATGCTGCTTCACCCAGTAAGACTGTGTAGGCCCTTGGCTGGTGAGCAGGGAGGAGGTGAAGGGGCAGGTGTTGCACCTTCTGCGGTTACTTTGGAATGTGCCGTGGAGAGCGGGTGTGATGTTGATGGTTGTGGAATGGACTGAGGTCTCTCGGAGGGAAAGAAACCTGAAAAATAAGGATGGGGAGGGAGGGGAAGACGTGTTTGGTGGTGGCATTCTGCTGGAGTTGTCTAAAATGGTGGAGAATGATTAGAGTCATGGAGTCTCAGAGATGTACAGCATGACCCTTCAGTCCAACTCATCCATGCTGACCAGATATCCTAAATTAATCTAGTCCCGTTTGCCAGCACTTGACCTATATGCCTCTAAATCCTTCCTATTTATATACCCATCCAGGTGCCTTTTAAATGTTGTAATTGTACCAGCTTCCACAACTTCCTCTGGCAGCTCATTCCAAACATGCACCACCTTTAGCATGAAAATGTTGCCTCTTAGGTCCCTTTTAAATCTTTCCTCACATTTATCTAAATTAAACTCCATCTGCCACTCCTCAGCCCATTGGTCCATCTGGTCCAGATCCCATTGTACTCAGAGGTAACCTTCCTTGCTGTCCACTACACCTCCAATTTTGGTGTCATCTGCAACCTTACTAACTATACCTCCTGTGTTCACATCCAAATCATTTATATAAATGACGAAAAACAGTGGACCCAGCACCAATTCTTGTGGCACATCACTGGTCATAAGCCTCCAGTCTGAAAGGTCGTGAAGCGTTCCATATTTGGGCGGCATTATGGCACAATGGTTAGCACTGCTGCCTCACAGCGGCAGAGACCTGGGTTCAATTCCTGCCTCAGGCAACTGTCTGTGTGGAGTTTGCACATTCTCCCTGTGTCTGCGTGGGCTTCCTCCGGGTGCTCCGGTTTCCTCCCACAGTCCAAAAATGTGCAGGTTAGGTGAATTGGCCGTGCTAAATTGCCTGTAGCATTAGGTGAAGGGGTAGATGTAGGGGAATGGTTGTGGGTGGGTTGCTCTTCGGAGGGTCGGTTTGGACTTGTTGGGCTGAAGGGCCTCTTTCCACACTGTAAGTAATCCAATCTAATCTAATCAAACACCACCTTTGAGCCAGATCTGTATCCAAATGGCTAGTTCTCTCTGTATTCCATGAGATCTAACGTTACTAACAGTCTACCATGAGGAACCTTGTCGAACGCGTCATTGAAGTCCACATAGATCACGCCCACCGTTCTGCCCTCATTAATCCTCTTCAAAAAACTCAATCAAGTTTGTGAGACATGATTTCCCACACATAAAGCCATGTTGCCTATCCCCAATTAATCCTTGCCTTTCCAAACATGTGTGAATCCTGTCCCTCAGGAGTCCCTCCAATGACTTGCTCACCACCAATGTTTGGCTCACTGGTCTATAATTCCCTGGCTTGTCCTTACCACCTTTCTTAAATAATGGTACGTTAGCCAACCTCCAATCTTCCGACACCTCATCTGTGACTATCAATGATCCAAATATCTTAGCAAGAGGCCCAGCAATCACTTCCCTAGCTTCCTACAGAGTTGTAGAGTACACCTGATCAGGTCCTGGGGATTTATCCACCTTTATGTGTTTGAAGACATCCAGCAACTCCTCCTCTGTATTGTGAACATTTTTCAAGATGTCACTATCTACTTTTCCACATTGTATGTCCTTCTCCACAAGATACTCATGTAGTGTCTCCCCTATCTCCTGTAGTTTCACACATAGGCTGCCTTGCTGATGCTAGAGGGGTCCTAGTCTCTTCTTAGTTACCCTTTTGTCCTTAATGTATTTAGTGAGTCCCTTTGGATTCTGCTTAACCCTATTTGCCAAAGCTATCTTATGTGCCCTCCTGATTTCCCTCTTAGGTATACTCCTCCTGCCTTTATACTCTTCTAAGGATTATAGCATAAGCTTCCTTCTTTTTCTTAACTAAAACCTCAATTTCTCTGGTTCTCCAGCATTCCCTACACCTACCAACCTTGCCTTTCACCCTAACAGGAATATACTGTCTCTGGACTCTTGTTAGCTCACTTTTGAAGGCTTCCTATTTTCCAGCCATCTTTTTACCTGCGAACATCTGCCCTCAATCAACTTTTTAAAGTTCTTACCTAATACTGTCAAAATTGGCCTTCCTCCAATTTAGAACTTTAACTTTTAGATCCTGTCTATCCTTTAAAACTAATGGAATTGTGGTCGCTGGCCCCAAAGTGCTCCCCTACTGACACCTCAGTCATCTGCCCTGCCTTATTTCCCAAGAGTAGGTCAAGTTTTGCACCTTCTCTAGTAGGTACATCCACATACTGAATCAGAAAATTTTATTGTACACACTTAACAAATTATTTAAATGCCCAAGTTGATGGGATGAAAAGTGAGGTCATGGCAAACCCGATTACATTGTTGTGAGTGATGGGAAGAGGCAAAGGCGGAAGCCTGGGTGATAGGTCAGATGCAGTTGAATGCCCTGTCAACCATATTTATAGGAGATGTATGCCATGCCCGCAGTGCCGCTTTGGATGGTGGCATCATCCAAACAGATGTTATGTAGGCAAGGGAACTGGGAGAATGGGATGGAGTCCTTGCAGGATGTAGGGTGTGAAGACTTGTGGTGAAGGTAGCTATGGGAGTCAGTGGCTTTGTAGTGGACAGTTTATTCCCCGAAATGGATACAGAGAGGTCAAGGAAAGGAAGGGGAGTGTGGGAAACGGATGATGTGGAAGTTAGAGAGGGGTGGAAATTGGAGGCAAAATGAAGCTTTCAGGTTCCTGGCAGGAGCATGAGAGTGCTACTGAAGCAGTCATTGATGTACCGATGAAACAGTGTAAAACCCCATAAAGAGACAGGCATAATTGGAAACCTTGCATGTGCCCATAGCCACTCCTTTGACTTGGCAGAAGTGAGATGAATTTAAGGAGAAATTGTTCAGAGACAGAACAGGTTCACCAGGCAGAGGAGAGTGGTGGTGGATGGGGAGTGTTCAGGCCTCTGGTCAAGGAAGCAGCCAAGAGCTCGCATACCGTCCTGGTGGGGAATGGAGGTCCAGAGGGATTGGACATCTAAGGTGAACAGGAAGCAGTTAGGGCCAGGGACTTGGAAATTGTCAAAATGGTAGAGGGCATCGGAGGAATTGTGGATGTAGGTGGGCGCCTTCTGGACAAGCGAAGAGAGGATGGAGTCGAAGTAGGAGGAAATGAGCTTGGTGGGGTAGGAACAGATTGATACAATGGGCTTACCAGGGCAATCTTGTATATGGATTTTGAAAAGGAGGCTGTCCAGGGTTGGGTGGGTTGAAGGCAGTGTGAGGAAGCTCTCCGGAGGGAATGAGGTTGGTGACAATCCTGGTAATGATGGTTTGATATTTGGTTGGGGGAGTCATGGTCCGGGGGCGGTAGGAAGAGTTGTCCAAGAGCTGACATTGAGCCTCCACAAGGTAAGAATCAGTACGCCAGACTACAACAACACCACCTTTGTCAGCTGGTTCAATAACATGTTAGACCCCATTCCAGTTATGATCTCACAATCCGACCACTTATAGAGTCATAGAGTCATAGAGATGTACAGCATGGAAACAGACCCTTCGGTCCAACACGTCCAGGCCGACCAGATATCTCAACCCAATCTAGTCCCACCTGCCAGCACCCAGCCCATATCCCTCCAAACCCTTCCCATCCAGATGCCTTTTAAATGTTGCAATTCTACTAGCCTCCACCACATCCTCTGGCAGCTCATTTCATACACATCCCACCCTCTGAGTGAAAACGTTGCCTCTTAGGTCTCTTTTATATCTTTCCGCTCTCACCCTAAACCTATGCCCTCTAGTTCTGGACTCCCCCACCCCAGGGAAAAGACTTTGTCTATTTATCCTATCCATGCCCCTCATAATATGGTAAACCTCTAAAAGGTCACCCCTCAGCCTCCGATGCTCCAGGGAAAACAGCCCCAGCCTGTTCAGCCTCTCCCTATAGCTCAAATCCTCCAACTCTGGCA
>NC_057716.1:17175017-17191730 GCF_004010195.1 Chiloscyllium plagiosum | reverse complement strand
TGTACATCCTGTCCCTCAGGATTCCCTCCAACAGCTTGCCCACCACTGAGGTCAGGCTCACTGGTCTATAGTTCCCTGGCTTGTCTTTACAGCCCTTCTTAAACTGTGGCACCATGTTTGCCAACCTCCAGTCTTCCGGCATCTCACCTCTGACTATCAATGATACAAATATCTCAGCATGAGGCCCAGCATTCACTTCTCTAGCTTCCCACAGAGTTCTCAGATACATCTGATCAGGTCCTGGGCATTTATCCACCTTTAACCATTTCAAGACATCCAGCACTTCCTCCTCTGTAATCTGGACATTTTGCAAGATGTCACCATCTATTTCCCTACAGTCTATATCTTCCATATCCTTTTCCACAGTAAATACTGATGCAAAATATTTATTTAGTTTCTCCCCCATTTTCTGTGACTCCACACAAAGGCCGCCTTGCTGATCTTTGAGGGGCCCTATTCTCTCCCTAGTTAGCCTTTTGTCCTTAATATATTTGTAAAAACCCTTTGGATTCTCGTTCATTCTATTTGCCAAAGCTATTTCATGTCCCCTTTAACGTGTGGTGCTGGAAAAGCACAGCAGGTTAGGTAGCATCTGAGGAACAAGAGAGTCATCAAGGGCTTATGCCCAAAACGTTGATTCTCCTGCTCCTCGGATGCTGCCTGACCTGCTGTGCTTTTCCAGCAGCACAATTTTCAACACTGCCTTCAAGGTTCAGTCTTCGTGTTTGATTGATATTTTTAAATCATTGTTAAATCAGTTAATAGTCAGCAATTAGGTCAACGTTTTTCTTTTCTATGTCTAATGCTGAGCACAGTTTTAAGTTCCAATGGCAACTTTCTATACCAGTTTTTACCTGCCCAGGCTCATAATCCTGAGCACTGCGCCTCTGCCCGGTAGATCTCTCAAAGCAAGTAACGAAGGTAACGTACTGATGTCGGGAATTGGAACCTGCTTATTATTTTCTGTTTTTAGACAAGGCAAATTGCGCTAATTGGATTCAGTAAATCCAATTAAACCTGTATATTCACAGACTGTGCATGAAACATTTGTCATCCATAAGCTCTTAATGAGCCCACAGCCTTTGAATTTTATCTGACCATCAATCTTAAACTGATTTTGCCTCCTGTTTAGGTCTAAGAAGATAATCTTCTGTGTAAAAAAGCTTCCTTAGTTCTTCTCAATGTTTCAGCTCACCATGAGGAAGTGGCTCAATTTATGTCGGGACAAATAATTGCAGGTGCTGGAATCTGTACTGAAAACAATAAATGCTGGCGATCATAGTGGGACAGGCAACATCCATGGAGAGAAAGCAAACATTTTGAGACTGGATGGCTCTTCATCAGAGCTTGTCAAGTGTGGAGGGGACAGTAGTTAGGATAGTGGGAGGATTGGGGGTGGGGTTAGTGAGTTTAGAGTGCAGATGGAGAAAAGATATGGATAGTTCAGTTTAAGTTGCTGTTGCTGAACAATGGGACCTTGGAGTGCAGGTTCATAGCTCCTTGAAGTGGATTCGCAGGTAGTTAGGATAGTGAAGAAGGAGTTTGGTATGCTTTCCTTTATTGGTCAGAGTGTTGATAACAGGAGTTGGGAGGTCATGTTGCAGCTGTACAGGACATTGGTTAGGCCATTGTTGGAATATTGCGTGCAATTGTGGTCTCCTTCCTATCGAAAAGATGTTGTGAAATTTGAAAGGGTTCAGAATAGATTTACAAGGATGTTGCCAGGGATGGAGGATTTGAGCTTTGGGGAGAGGCTGAATAGGCTGTGGCTGTTTTCTCTAGAGCATCGGAGGCTGAGGAGTGACCTAAGGGGAAACTTTTTTATGCAGAAGGTGGTACATGTATGGAATGAGCTGCCAGAGGAAGTGGTGGAGGCTGGTACAATTGCAACATTTAAGAGGCATTTGGATAGGTGTATGAATAGGAAGGGTTTGGAGGGATATGGGCTGGGTGCTGGCAGGTGGGACTAGATTGGGTTGGTCCGAAGGGTCTGTTTCCATGCTGTACATCTCTATGACTCTGTGACTCTGACTCTCCAGCATCTGCAATCGTCACTTTCTCCTGAATCTTGAAGGCACTTGACATGAATCTTAATGAGGTGTATAAATGCTTTACTTCCTGCTCGTGATGCTATTTAGGTTTAGGCATCTCACTCTACAGTGGAGAAAGAAATGAGAAATAGTGGATGGTTACTCATAGTCAAAGATAACAGAACTGACCAATCACATTTTGAGTTTCTGAATATGTTTCAATGTAAAAATCAAGGGAGGATAAAGCATTTAATTTAAAGTGAAGCAAATCTATTGAAGATTTTGTTAACTACACTTGAATAAAAGATAGTTAGAATTTGAAGTTTTTTTGTTATAATTTAATGCCTCATTTTTAAAATCCTCTTTCTTGTTTACAAATCTCTCCATATCATTGCCCCTCCCTGTCTCTGTAATTTTCCTCTAACCCCACATCCCCTGAGATACCTGTGTTACTCTAATTCTGGCATCTTGTGCACTCTCTACTTTAATTGCTCCACCATTGGTGACGATGATTTCAATTATCAAGCTCAGGAATTCCCTTCCTGAACCTCAGTGCATTTCTCTTCCCCTTTAAGGCCATCCCTAAAACCACCTCTTGACCAAGCGTTTGGCCATTTGCATCAATAACTCCTTGTGTTTCTTGGCATCTAATTTTGCTTTATAATGCTCCTGTGAAGCTCTTTGGGGTGATTTACTCCCTTAAAGACTCAATGTAAATAAAAGTTGCTATTACTTTCCTAAAGGCTGAAAACAATGGGCAAATTGTTAGCCTGACAAACACCTCAGATTTACTATTCACAAAGGTTCCTGGAAGGTATTGTCTGGCATACGCTACCCATCAGATTTGTGGAAATGTGAAGATAAAGACAAGACAGGGAACATTCACAAATTATTGCATTTAAAACAAAAAGCTGCAATAGCAAATTTTCATCAGGCAATGCCAGTTCAAACACCAAAGGGAATTTTAAACCAATGTTGTATAAGCCAAACAAGATGATTTGCTGACGTAGGGAAGTAAAGCTTGTTTATTATTTTGAATAATGAGCGAAATACAAATCATAAAAAAATCTTACACTGGCAATCTGTGAAATAGAGCAAGGTAATGGCATGTGTCCAACTTTATATTATTAACTTTTTTTTTCAAATTGTATTTGAATGGATTGGGGAAGAATATGTGAGGGCGCCATGCAAAGATCACAACATTAAATTTGTATATCAACAGTGATTCAGTACGATTTCCCCTGTGTCACAATATCAGGAAAGTGATTATTGGCTATTGATAGCTAACTCTGAGACATCAGCAGCATAGGATTCAGCTACATGAATGGCTGACAGAAAAGATTTGTACAGGAAACCTGAATTTCTCAAGAACTTTGTCACGCTGGAGAAAAGGAACAAAGACCACTGCCAGGAGCAGAAACTAATATAGGTGGAAAAGAAAGCAAATGGATGGAGTATACAACAGAAGATTTGTTTCTTCACACTTTATTCCTGTGTGTAACAGATTTTCACTATAGGTGGTTAATATCTATCTATCTGCTAGATATCTCCCGGGGTTTAGCTATCTGCTGGGGGAATGCATAGACTAGGGCAATCTAATATTGCATGGACAAATGGCAGATTACCAATGTGGATAAAGTGGGATGATATAGAGCCTGACATCAGAATTGCATGAATCCTCAATTACATAGTCCCATGGACTGAGCTCAAGAATTCAACTAAGAGATATCTGGGAGCAGGTTGCAGAGTGGCATGTGGTCTAATGACACCTGGATGGTGTGGGAAAATACTTCAAAGGAAATAAAACACATTTGAAAAAAAACTGGAGATTTATCATTCAACATACTTCACACTTTGATTATGCACAGGAAACACAAAATTAAGTGTTTATGATTATTACATAATTTAGTCATATCAAATGACTTAGTAATGAAGTAATTCACACCTTCAAGATTGGGAGAAGGGTCTTTGAATTGCATACTCTGGCATCAATTTCCATCACTGTTTTTGATTTCTCCCAGGTCTTAAATATTGTCACTTACGTTGTTTGAGCCGGTAGCATCTGGTCACCTTGGTCAGCGAGCTGAAGCTCGTCCACTTTGCCTTCTACATTGATAGTTTACTTCATTGGCCGCATGATTCATTGACAGCTATTCATCGTCTTTCAGAACCTCACAACATGAAAGCAAAGAGTGATTATTATGCAGTGGTGCTAGAAGGAATCATTATCCCACATGGCACGCTGTGACAGTCTTGCCAAGATCTCTTAATAAAGTGTGCACTTGAAAATGAAACACCATACTCACCAACTGTTTTTTTTTTACTTCTGTACTCCACTGCTAGATCAGCCAGTGAAGTGGAACAGTCTTTGGTGGAAAGTTGCCTTTAAAAAAGCCAACATTTCAGTTAGTATTGTCTCCGTCTTTCAAACCTAGAACAAGGTAAAGCATGGAGGAGAGGCAGGTCAATTACAGTATTGTGAGATTTGATTCGCTGGTGATAAGTAATGGTTGAAATTCCCCCCAAAATTAGGAATGAGTAACTTCATGTTATAAGGCATAGAAGTAATTGGAAAGATCAGTAATTGGTAATTCAGAACGTTAAAAGAATTGCTAAAAAGAGAGACACATTGCCAAATCTTCTCATCTTGCCAGGACAAATGTCCCCCAGCCTGACCCCCTCCCATTTATTTCTCAGCCCCCTTGGGCCACCCCCTCATTCCTGAGGAAGGGCTTATAATCGAAACCTCAATTCTCCTGCTCCTCGGGTGCTGCCTGACCAGCTGTGCTTTTCCAACGCAACACTCTTCAGTGTCTGCAGTGCTCACTTTCTTCCAAATGCAAGAAAGTTCAGTTTTAAACCCGTACAAAATTGCATACTATAGGAGCTATAGGGTGAGTAATGCAAAGCATTTACCTGAATGAGGTGCAGACAAAGAAATTCAGCTGGGCACTGCCAGCGTTTCGGGTTAAATACCTACTAATCACCCAATTCAGTTGGCTGGAAATGGGTGTACATTAGAAAGAGCACAGCTCCAGTGCTTTGCTGATTAAGGGAAATGTGTTGGTGACAGGCAAGCTGGCTAATGGTATTTTTAGAGGTTGTTTATTCAAATGAATGTTCCACGTGGCCAGTTGGAGATTTTTTTAAATATCAGGTGGTTCCAGAACTATGTCTGCTCCTCCAGGTGCTGAAATCATTTTAACCAACACCTGCAAGCACTTTACCTGAACATAAAGCCAGGAGCAGTAAGAAACTTTCTTCTGAGCTGAAATTTCAAAAATACAAATTAACCTCTGGGACACCAATCCTCTGTCCTATACCTAACCCACCAATCTCCCCGTCCTTTCGTGGATCACAATTGGCCCAAGATCACCCATCACCTCAGGTTACCCATCACCCATCAGCTCACCCTTTACCCCAGAAGGCCCATCACTGTCCCCCTCAGAGCACCCAGTCCTATCCCATGATCCCTGACCCCAACCACCATTCAAACCACCCTGACCTACATTACCCAATGTGCTTAACACATGGCAAAACATTATCAACATAACTTAGAGTTTATAGTCAAAGTGCTCGACAAAGGAAGAAAATGAGGTGAGTTTTTAAATGATGGAGGACAGAATTCCTTTAAAAATATGATTGTCCTTATTTTGAAAAAAAACCCTATCAGAACAGTATGTGAGAAATACCAAAAAGCCAGATCTTTAATACATGCAAAAAGCTGTAACCATATTGTTTGTATGGATCCACAGTACAGAAGCATCTATATCATTAGCAATACCTAGAGAGTCCACACAACAATTATTTGAAGACAGCCTCAATGTCAGATTGAGTCTCTAGTCTCTAATCCTGTCCTGTCATGTGATCAAAACCCAATTCCGAGCTTCCAGGCTTAAAGCTGCTTTGATGAAAGATTTCTACAGGCACATTTTATCTGTATCCAGTGTCGCTATGGTTAGTATTTCTGCCTCACAGTGCCAGGGGCCCAGGTTTGATTCCAGCCTTGGGTGATTATCAGTGTGGAATTTGCATGTTCTCCCCATATCTGTGTGGCCTTTCTTCTGAGTCCTCTCATTTCCTCCCACAGTCCAAAGATGAGCAGGTTAGGCGGATTGGCAATGCTAAATTGCCCCTAGTGTCCAGGGATGTGCAGGGGCTGGGTGGATTAGCCATGGTAAATGCGGGGTTCCAGAGTTAGGGTGGAGGACTGGGAGGGATGCTCTTTGGAGGGTCGGTGTGGACTAGATGGGCCGAAGGGTCTTTTTCTGTACTGTAGGGATTCTATATAATTGGGACAAGATAATAGAACACTTTGCAGAGGGTGCAGGCCAATTTCTCACCAGGAAATATTTGAGGTTGAGCACATGATCTGTATTTACTGGGTGTGTGGAATGCTGTTAAAGCACAATGACGCAGAGGATGTACTTAGTCAGAAAAAGCTTGTGTCAACTTTTATTGGCCACATGAGTGAAAGTGTCCTTCAGTGCAGGGTTAATGTCAATTGCAGACCATTTATCTTGAGTGGTCATTTTCTCTCTGCGTAAGGCATTAGCACTCTGATCATCATGAATGGCAAATAAATACAATGTTCCCAAAGTGAGATTATGGGGCATTGAGTTACAGAAGTAAGTAGATCTATGGGAGCTATCACAGACATTACTTCAGACATAGTTAGAATAATATTGGATGTTGCACTGTAGGAAAGATATTAGATTAAAAATAATCTTTATTGCAATAATTGTGATGAGAGACTTACTCAACTCTAGCTGTATTCACTGATTTGGAGAAGGTCAAATGGATTTAATAAAAATGTTCCAAACCTTGAAAAGGTTTCAAAAGCTAAAAAACAAAAGATTACTTTCATGTGTTTTTCAATTGATAATAATGGAGTTAGATTTAAAATCGGTACCAAATATTGACAGGGAAGGGATTTGGCAAGACATTAAGAGAAGCTTTTTAGGTAAATGTTATTAGCTCTTGGATTGCCTCACCACAACTGGATATTGAAGTTGAATCAATCATAAAAATTAGATAAACGTTGAAGTTAAAAGATATTAAATGGCACAGGTAAAATTGTACTGATTCTGTTCGCCGAGCTGGAAGTTTTTGTTGCAAACGTTTCGTCCCCTGGCTAGGCGACATCATCAGTGCTTGGGAGCCTCCTGCGAAGCGCTTCTTTGATGTTTCCTCCAGTGTTTATAGTGGTCTGTCCCTGCCGCTTCCGGTTGTCAGTTTCAGCTGTCCGCTGTAGTGGTTGGTATATTGGGTCCAGGTCGATGTGTTTGTTGATGGAGTTTGTGGATGAATGCCATGCCTCTAGGAATTCCCTGGCTGTTCTCTGTCTGGCTTGCCCTATGATAGTAGTGTTGTCCCAGTCGAATTCATGTTGCTAGAGGCATGGCATTCATCCACAAACTCCATCAACAAACACATCGACCTGGACCCAATATACCAACCACTACAGCAGACAGCTGAAACTGACAACCGGAAGCGGCAGGGACAAGCCACTATAAACAGCGGAGGAAACATCAAAGAAGCGCTTCGCAGGAGGCCCCTAAGCACTGATGATGTCGCCTAGCCAAGGGACGAAACGTTTGCAACAAAAACTTCAAGCTCGGCGAACAGAACCACAACAAATCATGAGTGAGTCATGTAGTCATACAAAATAAAAAGGCCAGCTACCAATATTTCATTACAATAGAACTTATGCTATTAGAATCAATACTGAGCTTTGTTTTGTTATACCTTGGCTTGCACAGTGGGAAACTTGGAAAATGCGGTGGTGGTACAATACAGTTTGTCACGTGGACTTTATACCTGTCAGTAACATTCCCTGCCATATTAATGATTTTGTCACACTACTATCCAAACCTAATTAATTCGGCTATGGTTTATATTTCAATACAAAGTGAAGCCCAATTAAAGTTTTAGGATTGGTGATCCCATGGGTGTTCCGTTGATTTGTTCGTATATCTGGTTGTTGAATGTGAAGTGTGTTGTGAGGCACAAGTCCAGTAGTTTAAGTATGCCGTCTTTGTTGATAGGTTCAGCGTCCTGTTTTCTGTTCTGTATGTCCAGTAGGTTGGCTATTGTTTCTCTGGCTAGGGTTTTGTCAATCGAAGTGAACAGTGCCGTCACGTCGAATGATATCATGGTTTCTTCTTTGTCTATGTGTGTATATTTCTGATGATGTCCAAGAATTCCCGTGTTGATTGTATAGAGTGTTTGGATCCGCTGACCAGGTGTTTCAGTTTCTGTTGTAGTTCTTTGGCCAGTTTGTATGATGGTGTCCCTGGTAGTGATACTATGGGTCAGAGTGGGATGTCTGATTTGTGTACTTTAGGTAATCCATAGAATCTGGGGGTGTTGTTGCTTTCAGGTTTCATCCTTTGTAGGTCAGCTCTGGTTATCTGTCCGTTTTTTTGCAGATTCCTTAGTGTGTTATTTATCCTCTTGGTGAGTTGTGGTGTGGGGAACTTCCAGCTCGGCGAACAGAACCACAACAACGAGCACCCGAGGTACAAATCTTCGCACAAACTTTGAAAATTGTACTGAGGTTGTATATATACTCAGTATGGAATTAATACAAGCAATAGCAATGAGTGTTACTGGACTGTCTTGATATATTGCATTATATACGATGTATGTCATAGAAACAGGCCATTTCAGCCCAACAAATCCATGTCGGTGTTAATGTTTCACTTGAGCCTTCTATTTTCTTTGAACCACCTATTCAGTTTTCTCTTGTATGCTTATCCAGCTTTCCCTGGAACGTATTTCAGTTATCCACTCTTTGAGCTAGGGAGCCCCATATTCTCAGCACTCTCTACCTTAAGAGGTTTCTTCTGAATTCCAAGAAATGGATTTCTTGGTGGCTGGTTTACATTAATGGGCTTTCATTATGGTCTCCTCCACAAGTGGAAATGTTCCCTCTTTTTTCACTGTTAAATTTTAATAATGTATTGAACACTTTAAAGACCCCCTCAACCTTCCTTTATTTAAGAGGAAAGATACCAAGTTTATTTCTTCTTGATATGTACAACCTTGCAGTGCTACTATGGAGGCTGATCCTTCTATTGATAGGATCTAATTTTGGGAACAGTGCCTCTAAACCTCCATCGCTCTCTTCTCTTTTAAAATATTCTTTAAATACTTCTTTGACCAAGTCTTTGCAGAACTGCTTGAATATCTTTTTTATGAAGCCTTAGAGTCATAGAAATGTACAGCATGGAAACAGACCCTTCGGTCCAACCCATCCACGCTAACCAGATATCCCAACCCAATCTAGTCCCACCTGTTAGCACACGGCCCATGTACCTCTAATCCCTTCCTATTCATATACCCATCCAAATGCCTCTTAAACGTTGCAATTGTATCAGCCTTCACCACTTCCTCTGGCAGCTCATTCCATACACGTACCACCCGCTGTGTGAAAAAGTTGCCCCTTAGGTCCCTTTTATATGTTTCTCCCCTCACCCGAAACCTATGCCCTCTAGTTTTGGACTCCCCCACCCCAGGGAAAAGACTTTGTCTATTTATCCTATCCATGCCCTCATAATTTTGTAAACCTCTATAAGGTCACCCCTCAGCCTCTTTGATGCTCCAGGGAAAACAGCCCCAGCCTGTTCAGCCTTTCCCCATAGCTCAAATACTCCAACCCTGGCAACATCCTTGTAGATCTTTTCTGAACACTTTCAAGTTTCACAACATCTTTCCGATAGGAAGGAGACCAGAATTGCATGCAATATTCCAAATGGGGGAGATACTAAATGAGAATTTTGCATCAGTATTGACTGTGGAAAAGGATATGGAAGGATTAGAAAGTAACAAAATAGATGGTGACATCTTGCAAAATGTCCATATTACAGAGGAGGAAGTGCTGGATGTCTTGAAATGGTTAAAGGTGGATAAATCCCCAGGTGGCCTAACCAATGTCCTGTACAGCTATAACATTTCATCCCAACTCCTGTACTCAATGCTCTGACCAATAAAAGAAATCTTTACAAACACCTTCTTCACTATCCTATCTACCTGGGACTCCACTTTCAAGGAGCTATGAACCTGCGCTCTAAGGCCTCTTTGTTCAGCAACACTCCCTAGGACCTTACCATTAAGTGTATAAGTCCTGCTAAGATTTGGTCTGAAAAACAACCCTCCACTGCCACCCTCTGTCTTCTACCTTTGAGCCAGTTCTGCATCCAAATGACTAGTGCTCCCAGCATTCCGTGAGATCTAACCTTGCTCACCAGTCTCCCATGGGAACTTTGTCAAATGCCTTACTGAAGTCCATATAGATCACATTTACCACTCTGCCCTCATCAATCCTCTTTGTTACTTCTTCAAAAAACTCAATCAAGTTTGTGAGACATGATTTCCCATGCACAAAGCCATGTTGACTATCCCTAATCAGTCCCTGCCTTTCCAAATACATGTACATCCTGTCCCTCAGGATTCCCTCCAACAACTTGCTGACCACCAACATCAGGATCACTGGTCTAAAGGTCCCTGGCTTGTCCTTACCACCTTCTTAAACAGTGGCACCATGTTAGCCAATCTCCAGTCTTCCGGCACCTCACCTGTGACTATCAATGATACAAATATCTCAGCAAGAGGCCCAGTAATCACTTCCCTAGCTTCCCACAGAGTTCTAGGATACACCTGATCAGGTCCTGGGGATTTATCCACCTTTAACCATTTCAAGACATCCAGCACTTCCTCCTCTGTAATATGGACATTTTGCAAGATGTCACCATCTATTTTGTTACTTTCTATACCTTCCATATCCTTTTCCACAGTCAATACTGATGCAAAATTCTCATTTAGTATCTCCCCCATTTTCTGTGGCTCTGCACAAAGGCCGCCTTGCTGATCTTTGAGGAGCCCTATTCTCTCTCTAGTTATCCTTATGTCCTTTATGTATTTGTAAAAACCCTTTGGATTATCCTTAACTCTATTTGCCAAAGCTATTTCATGTCCCCTTTTTGCCCTCCTGATTTCCCTCTTAAGTATACTCCTACTGCCTTTATACTCTTCTAAGGATTCACTCGATCTATCCTGTCTATACCTGACATATGCTTCCTTCTTTTTCTTAACCAAACCCTCAATTTCTTTAGTCATCTAGAATTCCCTATACCTACCAGCCTTTCCTTTCCTTTCTCTGGATTCTCGTTATCTCATTCCTGAAGGCTTCCCATTTTCCAGCCGTCCCTTTACCTGCGGACATCTGCCCCCAATCAGATTTGTTTGAAACATAATCCAACGTTAAAAATCACTCAACACCAGGTTATAGTCCAACAGGTTTAATTGGAAGCACACTAGCTTTCGGAGCGACGCTCCTTCATCACGTGATTGTGGAGGGCTCGATCGTAACACAGAATTTAGACCAAAAATTTGCAGTGTGATGTAACTGAAATTACACATTGAAGAATTGATGAAGGAGCATCGCTCCGAAAGCTAGTGTGCTTCCAATTAAACCTGTTGGACTATAACCTGGTGTTGTGTGATTTTTAACTTTGTACACCCCAGTCCAACACCGGCATCTCCGAATCATAATCCAACGTTGTATCAGTTGTAGGCTAATTAGAGTAAACCAGCATGATCATGAATTTAATGCCCAGCCCCATTATTGAGAGACCTATGTCTTTTAAAAAGAGATGCAACTTCTGCATATTTGATGAAAGAATAAAACAACAAGATTTTGTTTTAGAACTTCTACTGTAACCAATGTTTGGAAAAATAACTCTTGACTAAACATTTCTTATAGGCAACTTGCACTTTAAACCTCAGAAAGTGATAATCCCCTTTGTATGCTTATCACATGTCACATTCTTCATGGATTTTGTTATAACTTAGGACTTATACAAGACTAACCACAGTTTCTTCCAGCTATCAATGGGTTCCTGCATTCCCATTCTGCCAAGTTGTAGGTACAAGTCACTGTCTCCATTTGCTTTCGTCATTTTTCAGAAAGTTTCTTAAATCCAGCAGTTGCATTAAAACCTGTTCCGATGATTATTGTTCCCAAACAAACCAGGATGAATCCTCTGGAATCCTTAGATGGGTGCAAGATGCCTTTCTTTAATTAGAGACTGTCTCCCTCCAGATGAAGGCCATAATTCAAGATTTGGAGTTGCTGGTGTTGGACTGGGGTGTACAAAGTTAAAAATCACACAACACCAGTTTATAGTCCAACAGGTTTAATTGGAAGCACACTAGCTTTCGGAGCGACGCTTCATCACCTGATGAAGGAGCGTCGCTCCAAAAGCTAGTGTGCTTCCAATTAAACCTGTTGGACTATAACCTGGTGTTGTGTGATTTTTAACATAATTCAACATGGTTGTTTAGAGCCATCAACACACACATGGTTTCACATGCATGTGTGAATGACCCTCACGACTGTGGTATCCAGTGGCAGGAATCTCGATTCTGTTAGTATTCCTCTGTGCAGGCTTTGGAGCTGTCACTTTATTTGTGTGTGACAGCATTGACTTAGTGTAGAAAATTCACATCATAAACAAACAGTCCAATTCTGGATCCAACAACAAAAACTAATTTCTCGGACAAGGCATTCTTATGAGGATACATCCAATGACATAATTTACTGTAGTCATTACCAATGTTGTTCACATTTTATAAGCAGCTGTTTTGGTGTTAATGATAATGGGAAGACAATCATTTACATATATCTATATGAGCTGGAGAAATCATATTAACTGTAGTAACCTCGATGAGAAGTTCATGGAATGCTTTCAAGACTGTTCCTTCGAACTGCAAATTGTGGAACTTACTGGAGACTTGATATTGTGTAATTTAACAGGATTAATTCATGATCCCAGAGTGAAGGCACCTCTAGGTAGCAGTGACTAACATAGGATTCAATGTTACAAGTTTGACAGGGAAAAGATTGGGTCTCAGAATAGTGCATTAAACTTAAATAAAGTCAACTTATTGAAATGTAGAGAGATACTAGGCTAGGCTGGGCCAACAGAGAAGCTGTGCCAGATATTTGGGATATTTCAGAATACTTAGAGTCATAGATTCATAGAGATGTACAGCATGGAAACAGACCCTTCAGTCCAACGCATCCATGCTAAACAGATATCCCAACCCAATCTAGTCCCACCTGTCAGCACCCGGCCCATATCCCTCCAAACCCTTCCTGTTCATATACCCATCCAAATGCCTTTTAAATGCTGTAATTGTACCAGCCTCCACCACTTCCTCTGGCAGCTCATTCCATACATGTACCAACTTCTGCATAAAAAAGTTGCCCCTTAGGTCTCTTTTATATCTTTCCCCTCTCACCTGAAACCTGTGCCCTCTAGTCTGTCCCCTCTCACCTGAAACCTGTGCCCTCTAGTCTGGGCTCCCCCACCCCAGGGAAAAGACTTTGTCTATTTATCCTATCCATGCACCTCACGATTTTATCAACCTCTATAAGATCACCCCTCAGCTACCGACGCTCCTGGAAAAACAGCCCCAGCCTATTCAGCCTCTCCCTTTGCTCAAATCCTCCAACCCTGGCAACATCCTTGTAAATCTTTTCTGAACACTTTCAAGTTTCACGACATCTTTCTGATAGAAAGGAGACCAGAATTGCACACAATATTCCAACAGTGGCCTAACCAATGTCCTGTACAGCCACAACATGATCTTTCAACTCCTGTACTCAATACTCTGATCAATAAAAGAAATCTTTCCAAACGCCTTCTTCACTATCCTATCTACCTGGGACTCCACTTTCAAGGAGCTATGAACCTGCCCTCCAAGGTCTCTTTGTTCAGCAAAACTCCCTAGGACCTTACCATTAAGTGTATAAGTCCTGCTAAGATTTGCTTTCCCAAAACGCAGCACCTCACACTTATCTAAATTAAACTCCATCTGTAACATCTCAGCCCATTGGCCCATCTGATCAAGATCCTGTTGTAATTTGAGGTAATCTTCACTGTCCACTACACCTCCAATTTTGGTGTCATGTGTAAATCTACTAACTATACCGCTTATGCTCACATCCAAATCATTTATATAAATGATGAAAAGTAGTGGACCCAGCACCAATCCTTACGGCATTCCACTGGTCATCGGCATCCAGTCTGAAAAACAACCCTCCATCGCCACCCTCTGTCTTTTTCTTTTGAAATCAGCTTTTTTTCATGTACACTGCAAAACCGTAGTCATCATCTCCAATTATAAATAACTTGCACTTTCCTCTCAGTAAAACTATTGAACAATCTTCCTTTGGTCTATGACAATCATATCATCTGGACTTACTGTCAGATAGCTGCAGAACAGATCACACGACTCTTTAGATTTACCATAAATTTAAAGCTCCATTCCCAAAACATAATTTTATAGAAATCATAATTGTAACTTCATTTCCATGTTCCAGGTAACAAAGCAAACATTCACTGAGCGGGGTCAGATTGTGAGGCAAGAAGAATTTACCAATGAGGATTGAAGGATCTGTCTGCAACATTGGCTACATCAAGCGACAGCATATGAATCATAAATTTCACACTGGTGCCAGAGGAACACTTCTCAGTCTGAAAGGAAAGGCAAAAGTTCATTAAAAAAAAGCCAAAGAACTGTGGATGCTGAAAATCAGAAACAAAAACAGAAATTGCGGGCAGCATTGATGGAGAGAAAGCAGAGTTAACATTTTGGGTCCAGTGACCCTTCTTCAGTAGAAGACAACACTCCTTTTGTGTTCTTCATGTCAACTGTGGCTCAGTATATTCTCCACGTCCTTGCACAGTTGCCAATGTTATAGCTATACTGGAACAACTTGTCTAGGAGTGAGTGCACAAGTGTTTTTATTGCTTAATTATTGCTGAAATGTTGTTGGGCCTTATTGCCTCTGAGCATCTTCAAATTGGTTTTAAGCTTGATAGGAATCCTTAATCAGACTCGGAGCTCCTATACTACGTTGCGTACTATCGTTTATTGTAAAATGAATGTGGTGATGTATTTTCTAATGTATCTTTGTAGAATCAGGCTTTGTATGGAACCATGCTCAGCTGATTCATGCATATCTTATAGGTTTGTTTCCAAATTATTTCACATGCTAATTGTCCACGAATTCTTATTTTTCAAATGGCAATGAAACTTTAATTATGTAATTAGTACGATTGAGAGGTCATATTCATTTTGTAATTAGGAGCATTACCAGCATTAGCTGCCATGCGTAGATCACAAGGTTTACACATCAGTGCTGCTGCCAAACAAGCCTTTTTATTTGTCATCATTTTGTATGAATGTATGCTTTATTCATGAAGGTAAGGTATGTTGTTACTGAGCATTTTACACAATCAGTTATATTACACGTTACATTCAAAATAAGATCTCTGGATACTGCTTCACCAGGGACTTTAAGTTCAGATAGAATAAAGTATGATATCCTCTATGTTGTCCTATCAAAAATTTCTGATCATATACCGTAAACATTGAATGAGGAGGAATGTTTGGGCATTCTTAAATTGAGCAAAACGCAAGTTAGCTGTATGGTTTATGTTTGGCATGAACTGGTTGGACCGAAGGTTCTGTTTTTGTGCTGTATGACTCTATGATTCTATAACTCCAGCAACAGAGAGCCCAACTATTTTCTTTGACATTCAACAGCTTTACCATCGCTGAAATCCCTGTAATTGACATCCTGAGTGGTTACCATTGACTAGAATCTAAACTCGGCCAGCCATATAAATTCCTGATGAAGAGCTTTTGCCCGAAACGTCAATTTTCCTGCTTCTCAGATGCTGCCTGACCTGCTGTGCTTTTCCAGCACGACGCTAATCTTGACTGCCATATAAATACTGTGGCTACAAAAGCAGGTCAATGGCTGGGTATTCTGTGGTGAGTAACCCGCACCCCAACTCCCCCAAGGAGTCTGCAAGGCACAATTCAGGTATGTGGCAGAATAGTCTCCACTTGCTTGAATGGGTATAGTTCCGACAACATTTCATTGGGCATCATCCTGGATGAAACCTCTGTTGACTGGCATCACATGTAACAGCTTAGATGTTCAGACGCTCCAGTTTGATGCCCAGCAGCAGGGTGCATTGCAGCAATTCATCCAGTCATCTTCAGCTATTCCCCAAAGTCTGCCTAATATAATGCCAGGAAATCTTTTAAAATTGTTTCAACCGGTTTTCAACTTGTAGCTAGCCAATCTTTGCAAGGTGGGGCTTCAAGGATTGGGACTTTGTAAAGGACGGGAGTGAACTTTACCATGTAAGGGGTGTTGGCTAGTGGAATGGGGGACTGGAGCATGCAGAGAAACACCCACAGACACCATTAAAATGATCAGAGCATCTATACTGAAATATATGGTGGGAGGAGGTGAGGTTATAAAATTCCCATGCTAGAATTTTGTACACATTCCCATGTTTAGGTTTAAAGGTGACAGGCAGCTAGCTAGATTACAGGGGGCTGGTTGACAATTTGATTTCTATTGAGGAGGCCAGCCACATTTAATCTGACTTTCAGAATTTGTAGTAAGTGCCTCAGGAAATTCTGCAGAAAAGGTAAGCACTGCTTGTGGGCCTGGTGAATCAAGGGCACTCCTTCCCCACCCTGAGCTCATAAACTCTGAGATCCTCCCAGAGAAAGACTCGCACAGGATAAGCACCCCAAATTCCAACCCCACCCTCAACCACAAACCCCAACTCCAAACTCAAATCCAACC
>NC_057716.1:17174453-17174842 GCF_004010195.1 Chiloscyllium plagiosum | reverse complement strand
CCCCAACCACTAACGCCAGCTAGTAACCCCCAACTTCAACCAGTAACCCCAACACCAACACACCCACTAACCCCCAATTCCAACCACAACCACTAACTCCAACCCCAAATCCCAATCACTAACCCCAACCACTATATGCCAGGGACTGCAGCAGTTCAAGTGCTCACCATCATTTTCTCCAGGCCAGTTAGAAATGAGCAATAAACATTGGCTTAATTGGCTATACAACATACATCCCATGAACATATATTATAATAAAATTTTGCCATTTGTTTGAATTTACTGAAGGGAACTGTTAGAATCCCTACACTAACACTAACCAATAACCCCCAACATCAACTCACCCACTAACCCCCAACTCACCCACTAACCCCCAACTCTAACCACAA
>NC_057716.1:17090337-17174440 GCF_004010195.1 Chiloscyllium plagiosum | reverse complement strand
CCCACTTACCCCCAACTCTAACCACAACCATTAACTGCAACCCCCAATTCCAATCACTAACCCCAACCACTAACACCAACCAGTAACCCCCAACTGCAACAACTAATCCCAATTCCAAAGCCAAACACAATTTATCTTGGCCCCACTCCTGCTGGTTTTGGGAATGTGGCTGAAGCTTCTTATTATGTAGGGGAACAGACTTCTGAGTTCCTCTTTCAAAATCCCACCTCTCCTGTTATGTACATCCCTCCCTGTTAAAATCCTGGCCCAAAGGAGCAGGTTATTTAATCAGCAGCCTGTCTTAATTAAGAATGGAGCAATCCTCTGGGATCTTGAACTGGCAGTGCCGAGGCTGAAACTCTAACAGTGGGGAGTTTATTCTAATAAGATCTGATTTAATCAACCAAATCTGGATAGAAAGCTTTTTACTAAGGCACAACTTGTTTTTGGCAAGAGTAGATTTTTATAATTTTAGGAATAGAGGCAGCAAGAGGCTCAGGGCAAAGCTGCTGTTTGCAAAGAAATTGAAGGTGATTTCAGACCAGTTTGGAATGTTGTAATTTCCATAATTTGTATTACATTGGAATTATACAATTACCCAAAACACATCATCACCCATAATGGGAAGTAGGACATGTAAGTCAAAGGCACTGATTACAGGGTTAGATCCAAGAATAAAGCACCTTAATGCTTTGTATTTTTGTCCATATCCTGAAAGATTCTCTCATTCTTTGTCATTGTTGAGTTAATGGAATAGAGAAAAATACATTGTTACATGTATTTTGGATGTAGATAAATTTCAGTTGTTGATAATTTTCCAGCTCATTACATATGCCGTTAAGTTAGAAAGGCTGACTGCAAAAGAATTCATAGGACTCAGAGTGTGGGATCACTGCAATAAAATGCGAGCTCACATCATTCTCAGACTATATGTGATTACCTAGCACAAAGGAGAATGTTTGAGATTTTTGGAGGTCAATAACCTCAGACCCAGGACATCTCTGCAGGAGTTCCTCAGGATAGTATCTGAGCCCAACCATCTTCAGTTGCTTCATCAATTACCTTCTGTCCATCAGAAATGGAGATGTGTCACAATGATTGTTAATGTTCAGCATCAGACACCGAATCAGCTCATGCTTAAATGCAGTGAGACCAGGGCAACACCCAGGCTTGGGCTTATAGATATTAAGTAATGTTCACACCAGACAAATGCTGGGAAACCGAACAAGCCAGAATCAAACCATCACCTCTTGACATTCAGTAACATTACAATCACTAAATGCCCATTATCAATATCTTAGAGGTTATTATTTACCAGAAACTGAACTGGACCAAGCTTATAAATATTGTAGCTGTAAGAGCAGGCTTGGAATTCACCTTTTTGCTTCATTAGGCCTGCCCCCTGCCTAATATAAGGCAGAAGTCAGGAATATGATGGAATTCTCTTCACTCGCCCGGATGAGTGCAGCTCCAACAACACTCAAGACATTTGCACAATAAAGAGGAAAGCAGCCCACTTGGTGGTACTCACCCACCATTTTTAACATTCACACCCTCCACTACTGACACCCTTCACTACTGACACACTGTGACATCTGTGAGACCATCTACAGGATGTACTGTAGTAACTCACCTCACATCCTCTGACAACAAATCCAAGCTTGTGAACTCTACCACTCAAAAGGACAGGGGCAGCAGATTCATGAGAAAACCATCATCAGCAAATTCCCTTCAAGTCACTCACCATCCTCATTGCCATGTCTCCAGTGTCGCTGAGTCAAATTCCTTGAACTCCCTTTCTAATATCATAGTGGGTGCACTTATATGCCAGGGACTGCAACAGTTCAAGTGCTCACCATCATTTTCTTCAGGTCAGTTAGAAATGAGCAATAAACGTTGGCTTAATTGGCTATACAACATACATCCCATGAACATATATTATAATAAAATGTTGCCATTTGTTTGAAATTACTGAAGGGAACTGTTAGAATCCCTACAGCGCAGAAAGAGGCCATTCAGCCTATCGAGTCTGCATCAACCTCCCCCCGCCCTAAAAGAGCATTGCACCCAGTCCCAGCCCTCCACCCTATCCCCATAGCCCTGCATTTCCCATGGCTAATCAACGTAGCCTGCACATCCTGAGACACTCTGAGCATTTGTCATGGCCACACCACCTAATCTGCACATCTTTGGACTGTGGGAGGAAACCAGAGCACCCAGAGGAAACCTGCACAGACACAGAGAGAACATGCAAACTCCACACACAGTCACTGGAATCAAATTGCTGTTCTTGTAAGAAAGCAGTGTTAACCACTTCAACCACTGTACCACCCATAAACAGGCATTTGCATCTATTTTCATTACACCAACAACAACATCAATATGGCACATTTTAAGATAAAAAACTGAGCTTTAAGGGAATTTATCAAACAACGTGAATGAAAAATGATGATTGGGCAGATAATTGAAAGATTGTCAATTAAGTACATTTTAGGGAGCATCTTCAAGTAGAAAAAAGTGCTGGATAGGTGATGAGATTTAGGGGGAAAAAGTCCAAACTTAGGATCCAGGAAGCTGAAGGTGTTCAATGGCGAATTGGGACTGCTCAAGATGTCAGAGTTTGTGGAGAGCAGAAAGTTCATAAGGTTGTGGGGATGGAGGAAATCACAGAGAAAGGGAGAAAGTCAAGGACTCTGGAGCTTTTTGAAAGCAAGGATGTAAAATTTAAATACAGATGCTGCTTAACAGATATGGATCAGCCAGTGCAGAATGTTTACTTTTAAGCCCAGCTTTTAGGAAACTCAACAGGGAAAGGGGCAGATACATGAGCTGGGTACCTTTACAGCAACGCTTGTGGCCTCCAACTTATAGTAGTGTTAAGCTGATCCTGATTAAATAGCCTGACGATTGTCTCGGCTCAGATTAAAGAAGAATGAATTAGATGAGGTAGAAAGGGACTTGTTGCCAAATACAACTGAATCCTGTTAAGAGTTGGAGTCTTCATGACAGGAAGTGGCAGAACTGGGGGTGGAGTGGGTGTTGGCTGCTGGAAAAGGAATTCGTTACTCAGTGACTTCCACGAAAAAAATAAAGGAAAAGACAGTGTCAAGGTAAAGTACATTTACAGTGGATAAACACGATAAATTTCTATTAATTGCATTATGTTTTTAGACTAAGGAAAAAGCTGATTATTTTTTACATCTGTGAAAGCTATAGGCGAAAAACATCTTTGCTGTCCAGACTTATAATGAATACCAGTGAATTCCAATATATTTGAGCAGGGCCATCACCCATCATCCATATGACCACTGCACAAAGGACCTACCCTCTATCAATCTCATTATAAGCACCATGTGATCCAAGACTCTTATGGAACAGGGGTAATGTCCCTGTCTCTGAGCTAAGAGATCTGGGGTTCAGGTCCCATTCACTCCAGAGGTATGTAAAAACATCTCTGAATAGGTTGATTAAAAATATCTCTGTGAGAATCAAGAGGAGTGCGTAATCAAACACAAATTAGTATCAGGAGAAATTGAGGACTGGAGATCAGTTGAAAAGTGTGGTGCTGGAAAAGCACAGCCAGTCAGGCAGCATCCTTCATCAGGAAGGTTAATGCCCGAAATGTCGATTCTCCTGTTTCTCGGATGCTGCCTGAACTGCTGTGCTTTTCCAGTGCTACACTTTTTGACTCTGAATTTGTATCAACATTGTTTCCTAACCTAAAATGGACCAGAGCTTTTTTTTAAATCAGTTGCTTTAATGCGCACTTCTGAACATTATCCTTCTTAAACCATTTTGACTGATCGGTTGGTATTGTGCAGGAGACTTTTAGAAGAGACAACACAACTTTATTCTTATGGAGTTCTCTATGTAATATTAGTAACACAAATATATTTTCAGGCACTTCCCTTGAGCATTAACTTACTTGACTGCTGTTGTCCTTATGCCCCATTCTAACCTTAGTTAAAGATAACAATGGCACAGAAATTGAGGGTGACTCTGCAGAGAAGTAATGTCTTTGGACTGGTAATCCACAGGCACAGGCAAATGTGCTTGGGTAGAAGAGTTCAAATCCCATGACAGCAGATAGAGAAATTTAATTTCAATTAATAAATCTAGACTGTGCAACTGGTCTCAATAATGGTGACCATGACAACTATCATCAATTGTTTAAAAAAACTCATCTAGTTTACTAAAGCGAGTACCTGTAGTGTGGAGAACGTGCTAAACACAGTGATTTATAATGTTACAGTCCTCTGAGTTCTTTCTACTCCACCAAATTCGGCCCCTTGAGCATCTTCAATTTCAATCACTCCTTGCCTTCAGAATTTTGGACTCTTAACCTCTGGAATTCCCTCTTTACACATCTCTCTCTTTCTGACCAATTTTGGAATCATCTTTGAGGCTCTTTGACTGAACGTTTGGTCATTAAGATCTCCTCATGTGATTTGATGTAAATCTTCTTTGATAACATCCCTATGAAGCAAGGAGTGGAGGGATATGGATGAAAGGCAGGCAGAAGGAATTAGTTTAATTTGGTATCATGATCAACACAACATTGTTGGCTGAAGGGCCTGTTCCTATGCTGTACAGTTCTACATTCTATATTCTTACATCCCTATGAAGTACCTTTGGATGTTTTACAATGTTGAAAAGTTAAACGCAAGTTATAGTTGCTTGCTGTTGTGAGCTAGGTACTGGACAAATGGACAGTGTGGGATAACAACTTAACGCTAAGCTCAAACTTGATTGGTAATAAAGGCACCGAAACTAACATCAAAATGAAATACTGCGGATGCTGGAGATCTGAAATAAAAACAAAAAGTGCTAGAGCAACTCAGCTGGTTGGCAGTAATCTGTGGAATCAGACACATATTATTTTTGTCTCCAGAGAAACTAACATTATATCTACAAACTGTATCACAGGGACTCCAAATAAATGTCATTCCCTCAATATTATCAGCACACAGAGGACTGTTTTGTCACTAATGACTCGGTTGCTGGCATTTCAGCTCCCAAGTGGAACACATCAACAGGTGTGAATGAAGCATAAATGGGTAATGACACACATCAACGTAATCCCTGACAGATTTAGCTGTGAGCCGTTAACGTTATTAATCATATTTAGTGCTGTAAAAACATAACGAAAGGTTGTAC
Organism: Chiloscyllium plagiosum; assembly: GCF_004010195.1. NCBI lineage: Eukaryota > Metazoa > Chordata > Chondrichthyes > Orectolobiformes > Hemiscylliidae > Chiloscyllium > Chiloscyllium plagiosum. Next base: position 17,169,283 of record NC_057716.1, on the reverse strand, counting down.
AAGGAGTTCATTGAAGGAAGTTTCTCCAACAGAGTCAGTTCTAACATTTATTGCAGAAGATTTTGCATCCTATTCCAATGTTAGAACCTGAACAGGAGTGCAACGGGATGGTTCAATAATTTAGAAGAAGGACTGAGGGATTTATTGACTAATTAATGTCACATTGTTTGTAGGGAAAATGCATGAGAACACTTTACAGGATATTATTTATCTAAAGATTGTGGAACTTGTAGAGATTAATGCACATGGATACAAAAACAATCTGACCACCGTTCCAAATCCACCATCATCCTTTGAGAAAGTAATGTCATTAGGGACTGACAGCAAGACAGCAGATATAACATAGTTTGATTTTTAAAAAATAGATGTTTGGGACGTTTCTACGCATGAAGCTTTTTTGCAAGATAAGGGCACATGAAATAAATGGCAATATGTTCTGCAGATTAAATTTTTGGCTGGGTGTAGATCGGAGTTTCAGTCAATGAATGAGACAAGAACAAGAGCATCATCTATTCCAACTGCAAGGAAACCTCTCAGGGTATCTTACAAAACAGGAAGCAAAGTGACTGCTGAAGCACTGGCAATAGCCAGAAACAAGCTTTTGTAAGTGAGATACTTAAAAAGGCCAAACTGCTTGTGAAGAGAATTCCAGAGCTCAAAGCATTGCAGCTGAATGTGTTGACATGGGTCTCGAGAGGCAGGAGTGTCCATTTTGAAGTAGACCAGAGTTGAAGGATGATGTTTGCATGTTAGAATGAAGAGTTGGAGAAATAAACATTAGGATGCATGGAATCAGAATGAGGATTTTCAAAATGTTAAGCCGGAGGGAGTCAGTGAAGACTGCGGTGATTATCTTGAAGGATAAGATACAGGCTACAATCTGCAAGTATATTACTGAAATGGTGAGGCCAGTGAGGAAAACCCAGATTGAAGTTGAGTTTTACTGTGATATCATTGTGGATGAGGCTTTCACCCAGTTTAGGAATGAGGCTGAGCCCTGTACAGACAATGTCTCAGAAATACAAGAAAGCAGCCTGATGGGCTGGACAGAGATTTTGAAGCACAGCTTAGCAGCCAGGGTGATAATGCTGGGCACCATTAACTTCAGTCTGAGCACACAGTTGAAAGAAGATGTGGTTGATCACTGAGGCTTGAAGCTTCAGCTAGTGAAATTTGAACATGATTTGGGTTTCTGATTTTGAACTAGAAAAAGCTCTTGTAATTTTTCAAAATCAAGGGAAATAAAAGGGAAAAAAAATAGGAGTAGGAGTAGGCCATTTGCCCCCTCAAGCATGCTCCATCATTCAATATGATCATTGGGTTCAATATCCTATTCCCACCGCTCCCACAAATGCCTTGATCCCTTTAGCCACAATAGCTATATCAACCTCTTTCTTGAAAACATACAATGTTTTGGCCTCAACCACCAACTGTGGTAGTGAATTCCACAGGCTCACCACTCTCTGGGTGAAGAACCTTCTCCTCACCTCAGTCCTAAAATGTTTACCCCCTTATCTTTAAATTTTGACCCCTGATTGTGGACTTGCCCATCATCAGGAGCATCTTTCCTGCATCTATCTGGTCTGGTCCTGTTTAAACCCCCTCATTGTTCTAAACTCCAGTGAACACACTCCTAATCGACTCACTCTGTCTCCTCATTCGTCAGTCCCGCCATCTTAGGAATCAATTTGGTAAACCTGCATTGCACTCCCTCTAATGCGATAACATCCTCTCTCGGATAAGGAGACTAAAACTGGATTCAATATTCTAGGTGCGGCGTTGGCAACGTCCTGCATAATTGCAGTAAGACATGTTTCTTCATGTACTTGAAAAGCCAACATGCAGTGTGCCTATCCTGCCAGCGCAGTCAATGTCAATGATGAGGACACCCAGGTCTTGCTGAACATTTCTTTCTTTTGATTTGCAGGCATTCAAATAATAATCTGCCTTCCTATTTTGGATACCAAAATAGATAATCTCACACATATCCACATTATACTGCATTTGCCCAATGACTCGACCTCGACAAATCACATTGCAAGATCTCTACATCCTCCTCACAGCTCACCCTTCCACCCAGTTTAGTTATCTGCAATTCTGAGATATTTAGTTAGAGGAGAAAGTGAGGACTGCAGATGCTGGAGATCAGAGCTGAAAATGCGTTGCTGGAAAAGCGCAGCAGGTCAGGCAGCATCCAAGGAGCAGGAGAATCGACGTTTCGGGCATGAGCCCTTCTTCAGGAATCCTAATTCAGGAATTATATTTAGTTCCCTCATCTAAATTGTTATCATATATTGTGAATAGCTGGGATCCTAGTACCGATCCCAGTCATGTCCCACTAGTCACTGCCTGCCATTTGGTAAAAAGACCCATTTATTTTTACTCTTTGTTTACTGTCTGCTAACTAATTTTCTACTAGGGTCTCAGGGGGTTGGCAGGAGAATGGGGTTGAGAAACATATCAGCCATAATAGATTGGTGAGTTGCATGACCTCATTATGCTCCTTATGGTCTGTCCATCTCAACACACTCCCCCCAGTCCCTCGCTCTTTAATTTTACACATTAATCTCTTTTGTCTTATTTTGTTGAAAGCCTTCTGAAAGTCCACTTAAAAACATCAACAAACCACATTCATGGTACCCCCCACCCCAATCAACTCTACTAGTTACATCCTTGAAGAATTTCAGTAGTTTTGTGAAGCATAATTTCCCTTTTGTAAATCCATGCTGACTGCATGTAATTCTACTACTGTTTTCTAAGTGCTCTGCTGTAAAATCCTTGATTATGGACTCTAGCATAGTCCCCAATACTGTATTCAGACTCACTGGTTTATAAATCTTTGTTTTCTCTCTACCTCCCTATTTAAATAGGGGGTTAACATTAGCGGCCGTCCTATCTGTAAGATTTGTTCCGCAGTCCAAAAAACTTTGGAAAATGACCACCAACTGCACCTACTATTTCCTTAAGTACTCTGGGATATAAACGCTCATTAATTGAGGATTTATCAGCCTTCAATCCTATCAGTTTATTCAACACCATTTCTCTGCAAATAGAGGCTTCAGTTCCTTCCTCTCACTAAACCCTGTGTTCCCCGTCATTTCTGATACATTATTCTTGTCCTCCTTGGTGAAGGCAGAAGTGAAGCATGAGTTTAGTTCATCAGCCATTTCTTTGTTCCCCATTTATAAATTTCCCCCATTTCTACTGTAAAGGATCTCTATTAGTCTTCACCAATGTTTTTCGCTTTAATACCTATAGAAACCTCTCCATTCAATTCATATATTCCCTATAAGCTTACTGTCATACTCTGTTTTTCCCTTTCAATCCCTTAGTTCTACTTTGCTGACTTCTAAACTGGTCCTAACCCCCTGTTGGTCTGTTGTGCTTCCTTGTCAATTTTTGTGCTAATATATATCCCTCATAAGCCATTGGTCAACCACTGCTGTCTTTGCACTCTTGTACCAGGCAGGACTAAACAATTTTTATATTTCACCCATTTGCTCTTTGAATATTTGCCATTGTCCATCCACTGTGATTCCTTTCAGTAGTATTTCCCAATCCATCTAGCCAACGTATACCCCTTCTGTGATGTAACTGATCTGTAATTCTCATCCACAACCTGAAACAAGGACGTCAGTTTCGGAGTAGGGAGGGTGTTGTGATTGTTGCACGGATGTAACCTGACCCCAGACAATGTTTGCAAAAGAGAAAGGAATAGAAAAGGTATAAGAGATAAGTACAAAGGAGAACTGAATGGTGCCAAAGGGAAAAATGGGGAGATACACTATGGGGACACGCTACCTGCCTGGGGAGGTAGAAACAGAGGAAGGCAATACAGTGGAGGTGAAAAAGAAAGGAATATGTAAACAGAGAAAACCATAGACAGGAATAAACCTGTTGGTCCCTTGAGCCAGTCCCAAATAATGATGATGTAATTAAACATTACAATCCTTCTTCACACCAAGAGGCATAACAGCTCCTGTGGTGAGTGGGGTAGTGCCCCTATATCTGGGCCAGAAGGTTTGGGTTCTACTCTCGCCTGCCCCAGAGACGTGTCATAACATATCTGAACAGGCTGATTAAAAATAATTGTCATCTCCTGCAACGAAAAAGAACGTGGAAACCCCTACATCATCTTGGAAAGTAATTAATCAAAGTGGAGAATGGAGAGACGCAGGATTAATTCAACTTATCAAAGGACCACTGCAGTTGGTAGAGAGGAGGAGAGATAGCGGGAGCAGAAGCAGGAATGACCTTTCTTCAGTAAGTTATGAGTGAGCTGGATTAGAGCTGTGGAAGGTATGGAAACCAGACTGAAGGGAGTCAAACTAGAAATGGTGGGAAGAGTTGTTTTTATGTCATGGGATGTGGGCGTTGCAAGCATTTTCCGGCAAGTTCTAAATGTCCTGAGGCACAGTGGCAAATGGAAATTAATCCTGAATATTGTAAGGTGAGGCATTTCGGAGGACTAACAAAGCAAGGGAATGCTCGTTGAATGGCAGGGCCCTAGGAATGGCAGAAGATCTCTGGGACATTGGTGTACATATCCATAGATCCTTAAACGATCCTTGATGGCAGGAGGACAGATGGATAAGGAGGTTAAGGAGACATACTAACCTTTATTAGTTGAAGCGTGAATACAACAGCAAGAAGGTTATGATGCAGCTGTATGACATTAGTTAGGCCACAGTTGGATTACTGTGCGCAGTTCTCGTTGCCAAAATATCATTCCCAAAATTGGAATAATCAACTCATTGTAGGCTCAAAGAATGTGTGAGTAAGAAAAAAATCCCCAAAAAAAGTTGTTGCTCAATTTGGATACTTAAGCACCAACATTGATCAAAAACAACACACAGATGCCCACATCCTTGACTGAACATTCCTCAAAATGTTCTGGTGCATTAACTCTCTGCGGTGGCAAACACATGCTGTAGCCCACTCTCAGGGATACTTTCTGCCTATATCATCACCCACTCTCTGTAATCACTACTTTGGTCACTGACATTCTAGACAAGTAGTTTGTGAAATGAGGTGTTCTGGAGACTATCATTACAGACAATGGACTACTGTTTGTTTCCAGTTTGCTGATTTCCTAGTATGGGAGAAAATATTTGATCAATCCACTCATTCATATCCTAATTCGCACATACTCATATACCACACACACTCTGACTGATTCTAACTTTCACATGCTGCTCTTCATTCTTGAACAGTCACTGTTATCAAAAAGGAATATCGGAGTGAAAGCAGAAGAAACTCCAAAACAACTTGTGGTGTCCATCACCAAGGAGAAGGTGTTAGAAAAACTGAAAGGTCTGAAGGTGGATAATTTGCCTGGACCAGATGGACTACATACCAGAGTTCTGAAGGAGATAGCTGAAGAGATAGTGGGGGCGTTAATGGTGATCTTCCAGGAATCACTGGTGCCAGAGAGGGTCCCAGAGCACTGGAAAGTTGCTAATGTAAACCCCCTGTTTAAAAAGGGAGTCAGGCAAAAGGTGGGAAACTACAGGCCGATTTTCTTGACCTCGGTCATGGGTAAGATTTGGGGGTCCATTGTGAAGGATGAGATTTCTGAATGTTTGCAAATGCATGATAAAATAGGGCAAAGTTAGCATGGTTTCATCAAGGGGAGGTCATGCCTGACAAATCTGTTAGACTTCTTTGAGAAAGTAACAAGCAGGTTAGACCAAGGAGAGCCAATGGCAAAGTGCTGCGCAGGAGGCTACTGAGTAAGATAAGGACCCATGGTGTTAGAGGCCAGGTTCTAACATGGATAGAAGCTTAGCTGTCTGGCAGAAAGCAGAGAGTGGGGTAAAAGGTTCTTCTCAGGATGGTAGCGGGTGACAAATGGTGTTCCGCAAGGCTTAGTGTTCAGACCACAACTTTTCATTTTATAGATTAATGATCTAGATGAAGGAACTAAGGTCATTCTGGCTACATTTGCAGATGGTACAAAGATAGATAGAGGGACAGGCAGTATTCAGGAGGCGGAGAGGATGCAGAAGGATTTGGACAGGTTAGGAGAGTGGGCAAAGAAGTGGAAGATGGAATAGATGGGAAAGTGTGATGTCATGGTAGGAAGAATAGAGGCATAGACTATTTTCTAAATGGGGAAAAAATTCAGAAGTCTGAAGTGCAGAGGGACTTGGGAATCCTAGTCCAGGATTCTCTTAAGGCAAATTTGCAGGTTGAGTCAGTAATTAGGAAGGTAAATATGTTGGCATTTATTTCAAGAGGACTAGAATCTAAAAGCAAGGACGTACTTTGGAGGCTCTATAGGACTCTGGTCAGACCACATTTAGAGTATTTAAGCAATTTTGGGCCCCATACCTCAGGAAGGATGTACTGGCCCTGAAGAGGGTCCAGTGGAGGTTGATTGATTACAGGAATGAAAGGCTTAACATATGAGGATTATACTCAATGGAATTTAGAAGGATGAGGGGGATCTAATTGAAACTTATAGAATACTGACTGGCCTGGATAGATTGGACGTGGGGAAGATGTTTCCTTTCCCAGGAAGGACTAGGACTCGAGGGGACAGTAAAGGGAAAACCCTTTAGAACAGAGATGAGGAGAAACCCCTTCAGCTAGAGAGTGGTGAATGTATGGAATTGATTGCCACAGAAGGCTGTGGAGGTCAGGTCATTGAGTATATTTAAGACAGAGATAGATAGGTTCTGGAATGTTAAGGGGATCAAAGTTTATGGGGGAAAAGCGGGAGATTGGAGTTGGGTAAGTTATCAGCCATAATTGAATGGCAGAGCAGAACTGATGGGCCGAATGGCCTAATTTCTGCTCCTATCCCTTATGGTCTTATGATTATGGTCTTATCACATAAAACCACAACCTTAAGTTCAAAGATCTCAACATCGTCACTATTTGTGTCTCAAAGACTACTTCCATATTTAGAAAAAATGGATCATCTGAATTCTGAGAAATTACTCACTCTGCATAGGTTTGTTGTTTAGGATCATTTAATTTATCATTATCAATATCCTGGGGATTACCAATGACCAGAAATTGAATCCGTCTGGCAGAATAAATACTGTGACTACAAGCGTAAGTCAATGCTAGGAATTCTATGGCGGGTAATTCACCTCTTGTCTCCTCAAAGCCTGTTCACATCTATAGGAGTCATGATTCGGAGATGCCGGTGTTGGACTGGGGTGTACAAAGTTAAAAATCACACAACACCAGGTTATAGTCCAACAGGTTTAATTGAAAGCACTAGCTTTCGGAGCGACGCTCCTTCCTCGGGTGATTGCCCTCCACAATCACCTGATGAAGTAGCGTCGCTCCGAAAGCTAGTGTGCTTCCAATTAAACCTGTTGGACTATAACCTGGTGTTGTGTGATTTTTAACTTTGTACACATCTATAGGGTGTAAGTCAGGAGTGCGAAGGTATACCTCCCACTTATCTGGTTTAGCGCAGCTCTGAAAACACTCAAGAAGCTTGACATCTAGGCCAAAGCATCCTGCTTAATTGGTATCTCAACTGCTATCTTCAATGTTCACTCATTTCATTACCAATAATGTAGCAATGTGACAAAACGCATAGTTCTAACTGTCCATGGCTGCTAAGACAACACATTCAAAATCCTCTAAAGCTCATGGAATGCAATAGTTCAAGAGGTTAGCTCACCAGCACTTTCCCCAGGGCCATTTAGAGATGGGTAATAAATGCTGGCCTACCATTGATGCCCGCATTCCATGAATGAATAAAAAAATCTTCAGCTTTGAGAAAGTGAGGAAACTGTAGATGCTGGAGATCAGAGCTGAAAAATGTGTTGCTGGAAAAGCGCAGCAGGTCAGGCAGGTCAGGAATGAAGAAGGGCTTATGCCCGAAACGTCGATTCTCCTGCTCCTTGGATGCTGCCTGACCTGCTGCGCTTTTCCAGCAAATCTTCAGCTTTACAAAGGTGAGAAGTGTGTATTTTTCAATTGAAAAATTGATTGATGTTCGGTTGTGTAACTACTGGCTGTTCACATTGTGGGAGTATGGTGACTGAGAAAGAGAAACTCGACTGAAACAAGCAGCTGGTAGCATGAGAGGTTACATTTTAATGCATTGAATAAAACTTCATTTAAGACATTTAACCTGGAGTGCATCATCTTTGCATATCTCCAAGCAAAAAACACAATAGGACCAACTGTAATGTAGTCAACTTTGTTGATATTACAAAGATAGGGAAGAAAGAGAGTTCTAAGGAAGGTATAAAGAGTCTGCAAAGAGATGTAAGTGTGGTAGAAATGTAGCAAATGGAATGCCCTATGAAAATATAAGGTTGTCTACTTCAGCAGTAAGAATATTAAAGCAGAATATAACTTAAATGCAGAAAGACTGCACATGCTGTGGCAACTTCCTTATATGTGAAAAACAAAAAGGCAACATGCTGGTCAGAAAGGCCACTGGAAGTTTAGTCTTTATTGCATGGGGATGGAGTATAAAAGTAGGGATGTCTTGCTACAGCTATGTAGGGTATTGGTGAGACCATACCGAGGGTATTGTATACAATTTTGGACTTCTTATTTAAGGAGAGGCACATTTACATTAGTTAGAGAAGATACATAGATTCCTGTGGTTGTCTTCCAAGGATAAGTTGAGCAGCTTGGTTCTGAACTTATTGGAGTTTTGCAGAATGAGACGTAATCATTTTGACACATATAAGGTTCTGAAGGATCTTGATAGAGTAGATATTGACAGAGAAACAGAAATTGCTAAGAAACTTAAGCAGGTCTGGCTGCATCTGTGGAGAGAAAGCATGGATGATATTTCGGGTCCAGTGACCCTTGCAGTAATGATGCTTGCACAGATGCTGCCAGACTGCTGAGTTTCTCCACCTACTTTTATTTCTGTTTCAGATTTCTAGCATCTGCAGTTCTTTGTCTGTTGAGTAGATGCTGAGAAGAATGTTTCCCTGTGGGGCAATGTAAAACTAAGTGAATACAGTTTAATAATAAGTGGACTCCAACTAAGACAGAAGTGAGGATGCACTTCTTTTCTCAGATGGTCGTTTGGCTGTGGAATACTGGGTTATTGAGTGTAGTCAAGGCTGAGTTAGACAAATTATTGTTTGACACGAATTAAGGGGGACAGGCAGGAAAGTAAAGTTAAGGCTACAATTGGCCTTAGCTGTTCACCCTTTGTTAAGATATTGCAATGGGCTTGATGGGCTAAATGGTCTGCCCTTGTTCCTTTTTTTAAATGGTCTTCTGACCTCAGTGTACGGTCTGGAGATAACTTTTGTGGGACGATATAAAACGTATTCTAGAGGAGCCCAAATTATGTAGTTTTTCTCATCAGGATAATAAATGGAGCAGGAGCAGGAGAGAATTAGCTTTATTTGACACAGTGATTTTAGAATGGCCGATGACCTCTCAGTTCAGCTGGAAAGGAAAATAAAAGCTTCAGCCAAGGTAGCTGACCTCCCACCATTCCTTCTCAACCTGTTGGAAGCCCAAAATGGCTGACTAAAGGACAGTCAAAGTTCAACTGGATTAGCACACTCTGAGCTACAGTAAATCCATATTTTCAAACATATCCTGCAGCTCAGAAATCCACAGGGGTTCCCCTGGAAATATGTCAGAACCTGGTACTGTGTGCGCACTGCTGTTTTACTGGATTCAACAAGATACTTTGTAAAGGATGAAACAATTCAACAACCCCTAAATATCATGGTAGGGAATTGTGAAGAATTCCTTGCATTTCCTTGCCTCGTTCCTTTGGTCATTTTGGCGTATCGTGCAGGTGCCTGAGAGAAAAAGCCGGGAAATGCAACGGAGGTGGGGTTATTGCAGATGTGATGCGGCAGTGAAAACCCTCCTTTAAAAGTCTAAGGATGTGGTCAACTCATGGCTGAAAATCTCTTGTGGATGGATTTGCCCAGTAATATCAGTTCCCTTTCTGTGTATTTAGAAATGGTAGGTGAAAGGTTAACTCAAAAAATGAGTTAAAACTCACCTCACTGGAATAGCCCAAGAAACCTAAAATTAAATATTGTTAATCCAGAAACATTCAACCAGCTGCACAGACACAACCTCATTGCATTGGAATCCCCTTCTGATTACAATGCTGCTGTTGTTCCAGGCTATGGGGAACGTTTCTCACTACATGTCTCTGAATTTAATTGATCCACTTGCAGCAATAAACCTTCAAATTTCAATTAGATACAGTTCTGCTTCTGTAACAACAGAAGCCAACCATTTTATAGACCTTAGATATTTGCTGGGCATGTGATTAAAATTTCAATAGCAGAAGATGGGAAGTCAATGATTATTTTATCCATGTCAGGGGCAGCATGGTGGCTCACTGGTTAGCACTGCTGCCTCATAGTGCCACCCGGGTTTGACTCCATCCCTGGGTGACTGTCTGTATGGAGCTTTCCATTCTCTCTGCGTCTGTGTGGGTTTCCTCCCAAAATCCAAAGATATGGAGGTTGGGTGGATTGGCCATGCTAAATTGCCCACAGTGTCCAGGGATGTGTAGGCTAGGTGGGTGATCCATGTGAAACACAGGGATGGGGTGGGTCTGGGTAGGATGCTCTTTGGAGGGGTGGCATGGACTCAATGAGCTGACTGGCCTGCTTCCACAGTGTAGTGTTTCTATGATTATTCAGTAGTTATAAAGACTAAAGAAAGTGCTCTCAGCTGATCATTGGTTATAATATTAACTTTCCTGCCCCAATTCATTTCACTGCTGATTACCTTGTTCAATTAGAGGCTGAAGTACTGACAGTATTGAACTACTTGAAGAGAGGGTGGTAGAGTAGTAATGTCACTGGGCCAGTAATCCAGAAACCCAAGCTATTGCTCTGAGGACCTGAGTTCAAGTGATTGCTTATGGAGTTTAAAATTCTATGAATACATCTGGACAACTAAAATCAATTGTTATTAAGAACTCTCTTGGTTCTCTGCTACACACCAAATGGCCTCCTTCTTTAGAGAACGCAATTTCCCTTCCCACGTGGTCAAAGATGCCCTCTAATGCATCTTGTCCACATCCCGCACCTCTGCCCTCAAACCCCACCCCTCCAACCGTAACAAGGACAGAACCCCCCCGGTGCTCACCTTCCACCTTATCAACCTTCGCATAAACCACATCATCCGACATTTCCGCCGCCTCCAAACGGACCCCACCACCAGGGATATATTTCCCTTCCCACCCATTTCCGCTTTCCGCAAAGACCGTTCCCTCCGTGACTACCTGGTCAGGTCCACGCACCCCCAACAACCCACCCTCCCGTCTTGGCACCCTCCCCTGCCACTGCAGGAATTGGAAAACCTGTACCCACACGTCCTCCCTCACCACCATCCAGGGCCCCAAAGGAGCCTTCCACATCCATCAATTCCAGCTTTGGTCTGACTCGTGTCTTGTAGTTTTAGCATTACCTCCCTATTTTCATAGTCCATTCCCTTTGAAATGTTGCAAGGTCTTACCTAATGTTCTTTGTGCTTCACACGAACCTCCTTACGTGGTCAAATTACAATCGCCCGGGAAATGGTACCGAGAAAACTGATCGTAGAAGCAGTCTATTTGGACTATCGAGTCCACACCGACCCTCCAAACAGCGTCCCACCCAGACCTAAGCTTCCCTGTCACCCTCATCCTTGTAACCCTGTATTTCCCATGGCTACTCCACCAAGCCTACATCCCTGAACACTGTCGGCAATTTCGCATGGCCAATCCTTCAAACCTGCACATCTTTCTCCCCAACCCCACCCCCCTCTCATTTACCTCTCCACTCTGCAGGCTCCCTGCCTCTATTCCTGATGAAGGCCTTTTGCCCGAAACGTCAATTTTCCTGCTCCTCAGATGCTGCCTGACCTGCTGTGCTTTTCCAGCACCACTCTAATCTAGTTTTCTGCTCATTGTTAAGGAGGGAAATCTGCTACCCTTACTTGATTGGCTTACAAGCCTATCAAGACACGTAACCAGGTGGCTGATTCTGAAATATCCTTTGAAATGGCCAGACAATTGCTGACCTTGTTGGTGATGCCCACTCCTAGGAATGAATAAGATAGCAATCCTAGGGCAGATGAAGCACTTAACCCCACCTAGTCTAAGGTAGGGAGGAGGGACTTGGAGGAGGGGCGTTGGAAATGCGATAGGTATCTATCGCATTACCTATCGCATTTCCAACGCCTCTCCCCCAAGTCCCTCCTCCCTACCTTTTATCTTAGCCTGCTGGACACACTTTCCTCATTCCTGAAGAAGGGCTTATGCCCGAAACGTTGATTCTCCTGTTCCTTGGATGCTGCCTGGCCTGCTGCGCTTTTCCAGCAACACATTTTCAGCTCTGATCTCCAGCATCTGCAGTCCTCACTTTCTCCTCAAGGACTTAAAGTATTTGACATTGGGGATTGATCAACAGCTGAAACAACAATAACTTGCATTTATAAAGCACCTTTAACACAATTAAAAGCCTCAAGATACTTTTTTGGAGCTACTATCAAAAAATAACCCGTTAACAGTGTATGTGATACTGCTCATATTATCCATGCCTAACTGCCTTGAGACTTTAGCATGAGCCTTTTTCATGCAACTTTTGCACAGTTGTGTATGGTACTATTATACTTATGATTTCAGGAATTAGATTAGATTCCCTACAGTGTGGAAACAGGCCCTTCAGCCCAACATGTCCACAGCGACCCTTCGAAGAGTAACCCATCCAGACTAATTTCCCTACATTTACCCCTGGCTAATGCACCTAACACTATGGGCAATTTAGCACAGCCAATTCAACTAACCCACACATCTTTTGGAATGTGGGAGGAAACCAGAGCACCCGGAGGAAACCCAGGCAGACATGGGGAGAATGTGCAAACTCCACACAGACAGTCACCAATTCGGGTATCGAACCCGGGTCCCTGGTGCTGTGAGGCAGCCTTGCTAACCACCAAGCCACCATGCTGCCCCAGGCAGCAATATTCTCAATATTATTGAAAATCCTGGTAATGGTGGTGCCATTGTCAGTAAAGGGGAGATGACCTCTTCAGGTTGAAAGTGATTTATTTCATCATCAGAGGAATAAGTAAATCAAACTTACATAACTTTACATTAATGTTGGTGTAAGCCTTTAGCTTATTCATTCGAGACAAAAAAAAACTGCAGATGCTGGAATCCAAAGTAGACAGGCAGGAGGCTGGAAGAACACAGCAAGCCAGGCAGCATCAGGAGGTGGAGAAGTCAACGTTTTGGGTCCTGAAGAAGGGTTACACCCAAAATGTCGACTTCTCCACTTCCTGATGCTGCCTGGCTTGCTGTGTTCTTCCAGCCTCCTGCCGTCTACTTTCGCTTATTGGTAGCATTCTTGTTTTTGAGTTACTCAGTTCAAGCTCAACTCCAGAGTCTTGTGAATGTAATCAAGTTGGTTACAGCAATGCAGTTCTGAGGGAGTGGATCAGCTCATTTATTTCATTGTTGTCTGCGAAACCCTGCTGGGTGTGAAATAGCTGCCCTGTTTCCTACTTTCAAACAGTGACAGAACTTCAAAAGTTCTTATGAACCCCCTCCCACTCTGTTTATTTCATCGCAACTTACCAACATCTCCTTCCATGTTTCCCTCAGGTACTTAATGAGTTTCCCCTTAAAGGCGTTTCTGATGTTGAACAAATTTGCAATCCAATCTGTTGTCATAGCAATTGGAAATGTTAATTAGGAAACAATGAGAAAGGCTGAATGTGATTAAGGAAGCAAAGTGACAACAGGAGTGTGCTGGCCTTATGCACCAGAAGTTGCTGGATCAGAAGCCACACTCCGTTATTAACCTTCACATTGCTCCTAGGGAGAAGTGTTTGTTATGACTCACAAATGCATGTTGGTTGTGGGCATTGACATCTTCTGTTTGATTGTTTAAAATTCTTTTAGTTGTGGTTTTGTTTGCACTTCAGCTCCTAATCTTTGGACGCTGGGTTTGAGATAGGGGAAGAGCTGAAAATGTGTTGCTGGAAAAGCGCAGCAGGTCAGGCAGCATCCAGGGAACAGGAGAATCAACGTTTCAGGCATAAGCCCTTCTTCAGGGATTCGGGCATAAGCCATTCCTGAAGAAGGGCTTATGCCCAAAACGTCGATTCTCCTGTTCCCTGGATGCTGCCTGACCTGCTGCGCTTTTCCAGCAACACATTTTCAGCTCTGATCTCCAGCATCTGCAGACCTCACTTTCTCCTTGAGATAGGGGAAGGGCAAGGTGGAGGATTTGCAATGATCTTGCTCCTGGATCTGGCCAAGTTGTCATCAGCAGGTACCAGGTTGGCTACCTGATGAAGGAGCAGCTAGTGTTTACAAATAAACCTGTTGGACTATAACCTGGTGTTTTGTGATTTTTAGGTTTCTCCACCCCAGTCTAACCCTGGCATCTCCACATCAACAGGTACGGGCAGTGGGCATTGGAGAAGTCATGGTTTCCAGCTGACAGTCTCTCTTCTGTGGCCGTGATTGTACACAAGTGCCCTTGGAGAGGAAACACATTGTGTCCACCAATAAGATCGAAACTTTCAGAGAGTGAGGTGGGTACTGTGGGGGTTGATAATCGTTTTTTTAAATAGCGACACAGATGATTTGCTGATGGCAAAAAACCCTAGAAATGTGTAACAGCATCCCAGAGCAGAAAAAGAATGTTCTAATAGAGGCCTCGTGTGGTGCAGTGGTTCATGTCACTACCTCTGAGCCAGGAGACCCTGGTTCAAGTCCCACCTACTCCAGTGGTGTATGGTAATATCTCTGAATAGGTTGATTATAAAATATCTCAAATATGTCTCATAGGACATACCAGGCTGGTGTGCAATGAGTCTGTTTATCATTGTGTCTTACTGAAGTTCTAAAACAATTTGTTTTCATGGGAGATAGATGTCACTGATAAGCCAGTATTGTTGTCCATCCCTAAAATATCCTTGAACTGAGTAGATGTGGAGAAAGTGAGGACTGCAGATGCTGGAGATCAGAACTGAAAAATGTGTTGCTGGAAAAGCGCAGCAGGTCAGGCAGCATCCAAGGAGCAGGAGAATCGACGTTTTGGGCATGAGCCCTTCTTCAGGAAAGAGGCCTGAAGAAGGACTTATGCCCGAAACGTCAATTCTCCTGCTCCTTGGATGCTGCTTGACCTGCTGCGCTTTTCCAGCAACACATTTTTCAGCTCTGAGTAGATGTGGCAAGGCAAGTTCAGAGACAGGAGTTGGCCAGGCAAGCATCCATGAAGGGCATTTATGAACATTGATGACTGTTATGGCCATAGTTACTGAGAGAGGATCGCAATTCCAGAATTGAGTTTAAACTCCTCCTGGGGTGGAATTCTGCCTGTGCCCCCAGAGCATTAACCTGGGCCCCTGGGCTATTAGACAGGCTACTAGACAACTATGCCAGCATTTCCCAGATGAGAATGATCTCTGGTGCATGTGATAAAACAGTCAAAGAAGGACAGAAAAGCATCTTTGGCCCACTGTACCTGACATGGCTCTTTCAAGGCGCCGTATAATTAGTCTCACTTCCCTGCTCTTTTCCCATGATCTGACACATTTTTCAAGTATTTATCCAAATCTCTTTTGGAAGATGCAATTGAATCTGCTTTCACCACCTCCTCAGGCAGCGCATTCCAGATCATAACTTGCTGTGTTATTTTGTTTTTCTCACATTGCCTATGGTTCCTTCACCAATTACTGTAAATTTATGTCCTCTGGTTACTCCCTTTTCTGCCAGTGAAAACTACTTCTCTGGTTTTTCCCTATTTATCTTCTCAGAAAGTTTCATGATTTTGAATGCCTCAGTTAAATCTGTTTGCAATATTCCAACTTCTCCAATCTCATCTCGTAACCAAATTGCTTCATTTTGTTAATTCTCCACTGCAATGTTTTGAAGGTCTACACATCCTTCCTCAATTGTCGTCAGCAGAATTGGACATAATACTTCAGTTGCAAACTAACCAGAGCTATTTACAGGCTCAACATAACTTCCCTGCCTTTGTACTTGATGCCTCATTATTTGAAGATCGAAATCCCACATACAGTGCAACCTCGGTTATTCGAACATTCAATTATCCGAACAAAATATCCCCGCCCATGTCATTGGGATAATCGAGGTTACCCAGTAATCGTTGATCTCATGTAAAAGTTGACCTCCTGTTTTTGGCCAAACAATCTGGAATTTCCCATATATCTTGTGTAAATGTCAACTCTAGTTTTTCACAGATAACAGATCAACATTTGTGAGTCAGTGTGCTGGCTGTTGTGCTCCACTCTGGGCATCCAGTTCGCCAGCCATCCCACTCCACTCTGGTTTCCAGTTCACTGATCGTCCCGCTCCGAGCATCCAGTCTGTCATCTGTCCCCCTCCGTTCTGCGTCTTCCTGTCAGCCGGTTGTCTCTCTCCACTCTGGGTTTCCAGAATTATGGTCATTCGTTGTGTTTTATTTCATTGAGAGGTCAATTGGGCTTCTGTTAATGATAATGAATTTGAGCCCCTCAGAAATAGTATCCACGTAACAGTCGACTCCACAAATTTAACCTTAAAAAGTAGTCAAAAACATTTGACTATTACTCGAGTATATACGGTATTTTGCTAACAGCTCTCTGAATGTATCCTGCCATCTTCAAATCTGTGCATGTGAACTCAGGACCTTGCTGCCCTGTACATTACCTTAGAGTCATTGTTTTGCAGGACACAAAAGGCTCTTTAGCCTATTGTGCCAATACTGGCCAACAAACACCCCTCTATTCTAGTCCCATTTTCCAGCACTTGCCTTGTCACCTTGTAAGCTATGGTGCTTCATGGGATTATCTAAATACTTCCAAATGTTCTGAGCATTCCCGCCTCTACCACCTTTTGGGCAGTGAGTTCCAGACACTTACCGCCCTCTGGGTGAAAAATATAAATGTTTAACTCCCCTCTGAAGCTGCTGCTTCATATCTCAAATTTATGCCCCCGGCTATTGACTCCTCTATAAAGGAAGAAGTTTATTCCTATCTGCCCTATCTTGCCCCTTAATAATTATATCCATCTCAAATGGTCAGCCCTCAGCCTTCACTGCTGTAAGGAAAACAAACCCCAATCTATCTAATGCCTCTTCATTGTTGAAATGCTGCATCCCAGACAACACCCTGGTGAATCTCCTCTGCACCCACTCTAGTGCATTAACATCCTTCCTGTAGTGTGCTGATCAGTACTGCACACAGTACTCCAGCTATGGTCTAACTAAGATTATATAGAACTCCATCATAACCTCCTTGCTTTTGTATTCAATGCCTCATCTAACAAAGACTAAAATCCCATTTGCCTTCTGAACCACCTTCAATGATCTGTGGATGTGCACACCAAGATCCCTTTGATCCTCTGCATGTCCTACATTCAAAGTGTTTGCTGTCTATTCCTTTGACTTGTTACTGCTCCCAAAATACATCCCCTCCTATTTTTCAGGATTAAATTCCATTGGCCATTGCCCTGCCCAGTTGACTAGCCCATCTATATCATTCTGTAGTCTAAGGCTTTCCTTGTTGTGATTTACCACATCACCAATTCTATGCCACCTGGAAAATTACTGATCAAGCCTCTTCATTCTTGATCATTATTATACATTACAAGCAGCATGGCATCCAACCCACAACCCTGTGCTATCCCAGCGACAAAAAAACAACAACCTTCAACCATCACTCTCTGACTCTTGCCACTAAACCAACTTTGGATCCAAGTTTACCCAATTGCCCTGGATCCCATGGTCTGTTATCTTCTTGACCATTCTCCCATTCAAGACTTTGTTAAAACTATACTGAAGTGCAAGTTGGGTCAAGATTAGAGTAGTGCTGGAAAAGTACAGCAGGTCAGGCAGCATCTGAGGAACAGGGAAATTGACATTTCAGGCAAAAGCCCTTCATCAGGATTCTTGATCCAGAATCCTGATGAATGGCTTTTGCCCAAAATGTTGATTTTCCTGCTCCTCAGATGCTGCCTGACCTGCTGAACTTTTCCAGCACTACTCTAATCTTGACTCTAATCTCCAGCATCTGCAGTACCCACTTTCACCTGAAATGCAAGTAGGCTATAACCACTTCACCACTCTCATTCACACATCTGGTCACCTTCTCAAAAACTTAATAAAATCTGTCAGACGTGACAAAGCCATTCTTACTATGCTTGATCAATCCACACCTCTCCAAGTGGAGATTACTTTATTCTTCAGGATCATTTCCAATTGTTTCCTGTTAGATGATTCACTGGCCTTTGTTCCTTGGTTTATCCCCACCAATCTTCTTGAATATGCCACATTAACTGTCTTCCAGTCCTCTGGCACCTCTCCAATGTCCAGAGAGGAATTAAAAGGGAATGGTAGGACCAGACAATCCCCTCCCTTGTGTTCCCACAGCAGCCTGGGATTCATCTCAACTGAACCTGGAACATATCCAATTTACACCTGCTAAAACCACGAATGCCTCCTCTCTTTGAATTCTAATTTGTTCAACTATATCACAGTCACCCTCTCTGATTCCTTTACCTACATCATTCTTCTCTATTGTGAATAGAGATGTACGGTATTCATTTAAAACCTCACCTCTGTCTTCTGGTTCCATCCACAGTTTGCCTTTTAGATCCTCAATAGGCAGCACACTTTCCCAGGGCTTCCTCTTGTTCCTAATAGACTTACTAAATCCTTTTGGATTTTCCCATATTTTACCCACCACCATCTTTTTTTCATACCCCCCCTTCTTGGTTCAAGGTGGAGCTGATAAAGTAGGGCAGAGAGAGCACTAAGTTTTCTTGGTAATGACATCACTTCTGAGGAGTTAAACTTTGGTTGAGATTGCTACTGGGATGAAAGTTTAAAAGGAAAAGCTATGATTTAGCTGGGTGGTTGCAGGATATGGAATTTGCACAAGAAAAGCAAGCCAAGTTCTCTATGAAAAGGAAGGGTCCGTTCTGAGGAAGGGTCACTTGACAAGGAACATTAACTCTGATTTCTCTCCCTACATGCGGACCTTTTCCAGCAATTTCTGTTTCTGTTTGTGATTTACAGCATCTGCAATTCTTTAGAATAAGAATCTCTACAGTGTGGAAACAGGTCCTTTGGGCCAACAAGTCCATACAGACCCTCCGACAAGTAACCCACCCATACCTATTCCCTTACCTTTAACCCCTGACTAATGCACCCAACCTACACATCCCTGAATACTTTGGTCAGTTTAGCACGGCCAATTCACCTGACCTACACATCTTTGGATAGTGGGGAGGAAACTAGGCAAACATGGTGAGGATGTGCAAACTCCACACAGACAGTCATCCGAGGCTGGAATCGAACCTGGGTGCCTGGTGCTGTGAGGCAGCAGTGCTAACCACTGAGCCACCTTGCTGGTTTTTTGGGGATTTTTTTTCAATGAAAAGGTCCATTTTCTGTTTGCGACTACAAAGGAAAATAGAACTCCAGAGATGCTCTTGATTGCAAGCAAGATAAAAGGGATTGAATTCCAAAAGTGCTGTGAAAATAGCTCAGGCATACTAAAGAGCTGAGAGTCTGTATCAGAGGATGAGATCATGAGCTGGGAGCTGGGGTGCGAAGGTGAATAGGAGAATGAAAAGCAATGCCATTAGAATTGACAATACCTGAATGTGAGAGGGTTCAAGGACCACTGCTTTGTCGGATAGGACATAGCTGCTGGTTAGTCTGACTCAAAAGCCAAACCAGCTGAGTGGGGAAATCTTGCTGGGGTAGAAAACTTTGAAACTGCAAAGTTAAAAATCACACAACACCAGGTTATAGTCCAACAGGTTTAATTGGAAGCACACTAGCTTTCGGAGCGACGCTCCTTCATCAGGTGATTGTGGAGGGCTCGATCGTAACACAGAATTTATAGCAAAAATTTACAGTGTGATGTAACTGAAATTATACATTGAAAAATTGATTGTCTGTTAAGCCTTTCATCTGTTAGAATACAGTGATAGTTTCACTTCTTTCATGTGTAAATCACAAAACCTTTTTCTCAAAGTTGCATTCTCGGGTTAGCTGTTAACAATGGTGATAGCGAGACAATATGTTGAAGGTGTTAGCCCCCTGTGTTCTCTGTCTATGCCATGATATCTTTAGATATAAATTCTGTATATAAATTCTATAAATCACTTTTTGAGTGAACTACCATTAACAAATGCTTAATTTTATGTTGATTTTGTGTGTGATTTTAGTGGAATCTTGTTATCAATTTCCTTTTGTCAGGAGCTGATTTGGGAATACACTTCCTTTCCGTTTATGGTCTCTGTAGGTATCAGAGTAGTATATGCTTTGAAATAAAGGTTGCCTAATACTGGACTTTGGGGTATTCCACTGTCTACCATTTTCCAGTCTGTAAAACAATCCTTTACCAGAAATCACTGTTTCCTATCCTCAAACCAATTCATATATCACATGTTTCCCTGTACCTCTTTCAAAATTGTACAATTAGTATAGCTTGTCTCTCCTCATCATCTCTATTAACACAATGCACTCCAGTTGACTGTATTAAAGTTAATTTGTTCTGTCAATATCCTCCTGAAGTCTATTAGGAACATGCTAACATACAAATTAAGAGCAGGAACTGGATGAAGGAATTTGGTCCCTCTAAATCCAATCTACCTTTTGACAAGATACTGGCAAATTGGATTTAGAGTTCAATTCTGCTTTCCTGTTTACGTGCTATTCACTTTGACTTCTTTGTCAGTCAAGAATCTATCGAACCCATGTCGTAAAAGTCTAGTCACGCTCCCCCTTTACGGCACTAGTTGTCTATTCTGTGAATTCATTCAGTAATATATTGGGTTCTTTCTTGGATGTTTATTTTGATTTTCAG
The DNA here is from genome assembly GCF_004010195.1 of Chiloscyllium plagiosum. Taxonomy (NCBI): domain Eukaryota; kingdom Metazoa; phylum Chordata; class Chondrichthyes; order Orectolobiformes; family Hemiscylliidae; genus Chiloscyllium; species Chiloscyllium plagiosum. The sequence continues at coordinate 17,148,484 of NC_057716.1, read as the reverse complement.
TGTGCTAGGGAGTGTGAGTGAGGTAAGTGGACAAAAGAACTGAATTCCAGAGATGAGGTGAGAGTGACAGCATTGTGACTTAGCATTGTGACAATACTGTAACTTTAAGAGCTGTATTTTGTCCTGGTTTTTCTTACGAAGGTAGATAGAGACAGAGATGTCTAGTGGTCTGCTCAGAGCCAATAAAGTAAACAGCTCGTGAGGCTTTGGGATTTTTCTTAATGTTGGAACAAAAGAAACAGCCTGAATGGGTGGGCTCAAGTTCCCACAGAACCAGAATATTTAGTTTTAGTTTTCAGCAGTTGCTGGGGTCTTGAAGCTGAATGTGGAAGCTCTTAATGCTCTCACTGTTACAGCTAAAAGCTGGGGTTCTCTTCCTGCTGCTAGATTTGAGACAATCTATTTTACTGAATTTGCCTTTGTCAAGGTGTGTTTGATCAATGTGGATTTCACCAGTTTCCCCATTTCCCCTCCCCCCACTTTATCCCAGATCCAACCTTCCAACTCAGCACCGTTCTCTTGAACTGTCCTACCTATCTATCCGATCCACCCTCCTCTCTGACCTATCACAATTACCCCCACCTCCACCTACCTATTGTGCTCTCAGCTATCTTCACCCTGTCCCACACCCCCTCCCATTTATGTCTCAGCCCCCTTGGCCCATAAACCTCATTCCTGATGAAGGGCTTATGCCTGAAACATTGATTCCCCTGCTCCTAGGATGCTGCCTGATCTGCTGTGCTTTTCCAGCACCACACTCTCGACTATATTAGATCAGTTGATTAGTTGTAGTTAACATATATATATTATATTGTTAAGCATTTTGACAGAATTACATTTAAGCCAATTCTCTTCTTTTATTTTTATTTTGTCTGTATTTAACTGTAATATAAGAATAAAGTGTAATGTGCATAAAGTCAAGTAATTTGACCAACTGAATTGTATCTGGAATGCAATGCCTTACACTTACCTTTAAAATAAGAAAATATATTTTGAAGGGGCCTGATCTGGTCCATAACAACATCAAGGCTGCATTCACCTGAGTGTGGCATCATGGGGCCTGAGCAAACTGTTATCAGTGGGAATCAGAGGAAAAGTTTGGTGTTTGGAGTCATATCTGACATATAAGAAGATGGTTGTGACTGTCGGATATGAGTTATCTTAGCTCCAGGACATCTCTGCGGGAGTTCGTCAACATAGTGTCCTCAGCCCAACCATCTTCAGCTGCTTCATCAACGACCTTCCCTCCATTGTATGGTTAAAAGTGGGGATGTTCACCGATTAGATTAGATTAGATTACTTATAGTGTGGAAACAGGCCCTTCGGCCCAACAAGTCCACACCGACCCATCGAAGCGCAACCCACCCAGACCCATTCCCCTACATTTACCCCTTCACCTAACACTACAGGCAATATAGCATGGCCAATTCACCTAACCTGCATATTTTTGGACTGTGGGAGGAAACCGGAGCACCCGGAGGAAACCCACACCGACACAGGGAGAATGTGCAAACTCCACACAGACAGTTGCTTGAGGTGGGAATTGAACCCGGGTCTTTGGTGCTGTGAGGCAGCAGTGCTAACCACTGTGCCGATTACATGATGTTCAGCACATTTATGACTTCTCAGATACGAAGCAGCCGATGTTCAAATACAACAAGATCTGGACAATCCCTAGGCTTGGTAAATAACATTCGTATAACACAGGTGCCAGACAGTAAACATCTTCAACAACAGAGAGTCTAACCATTGGCCCTTGTCATTCAATAATGCTATCATCACTAAATATCCCTCTATCAACATCCTGAGGATTACTATTGACCAGAAAATGAACAGGCTTAGCCATTTAAATACAAAAGCAAGCCAGAGGCAAGGAATTTTGCAGTGAGGAACTCACTTCCTCACTCCACAGTGCCTATACATCATCTAACAGATGGAGTGGAGTGTTGCTGGGAGAAATATAGGATCATTTTTGAGAGATTCCCAGCGCAGAGACTGAAGATTGGAGATTAGGTCCAAGGGTCTACTGCTTAAAACCAACCTGCACATGCAGTTTACTGAAATTCTCCAAGCTAGGGATGTTGTCTCGGAAAATATAACCTTATTGCTCCATCGCAGCTCAGGGGAGAAGCAATTAAAATAATTCAATTGTTTAATTAGGGATTGAGCTGTAAGACAATATCCTAAGCAACCCTTGCAAACTCACCATCCTGACGCAGAACTATTTTGCTGTGCTTTATGTTGCTGCGTCAATATCCTGGAACTCCCTCCCTAACAGCACTGTGGGAGACCCACATCATGTGGACTGCAGCATAGAGTCATAGAGATGTACAGCATGGAAACAGACTCTTCTGTCCAATTCATCCATGCCGGCCAGATATCGCAAATTAATCTAGTCCCATTTGCCAGCATTTGGCCCATATCCCTCTAAACCCTTCCCATTCATATACCCATCCAGATGCCTTTTAAATGTTGTAATTGTACCAGCCTCCACCATTTCCTCTGGCAGCTCATTCCATACACTCACCACTCTCTGTGTGAAAAAGTTGCCCCTTGGGTCCCTCTCACCACAAACCTATCCCTCTAGTTTTGGACTCCCCTACCCTAGGAAAAATACCTTGGCTATTCACCCTATCTATGCCCGTCATGATTTTACAAACCTCGATAAGGTCACCCCTCAGCTTCCGACGCTCCAGGGAAAACAGCCTTAGTCTATTCAGCCTCTCTGTATAGCTCAAACCGTTCAACGCTGGCAACACCCTTGTAAATCTTTTCCGAACCCTTTCAGGTTTCACAGCATCCTTCCGATAGCAGGGAGACCAGCATTGAATGCAGTATTCCAAAAGTGGCCCCACTTATGTCCATAACATGACCTCCCAACTCTCATATAGTTCAAGAAAGTGACTTACCACCACCTTTTTGAGGGCAATGAGAAATGCACATTAGCCAGTGATGCTCTCCTCAGCCCATTAAAGCATGAAAAAAAATAATTTGTTAGCTGTGTCATTTATGTCTAGATGTTATCAGCCAAAGCTATTCGGGAATAAAAGAGAATTTAGCAGGCAATGAATGAGGCAGTTACATATTTCGGTCAATGATACACAGCCTATAATGAGATGAAAAGAACAGATAACCTGACACTTCATTATACGGACAATTTATTGTATCTATAAATGAACAGGTATAATTTACTGAGAGTGGATCATCTCGCTCTACTTAACTTGAGGAACAGAAAGAGCGGCTGCCATTCGCATAATGTATTATCCACACATTTGGAGAGCTACATTATTAAATAGATTAGATTCCAATAATAAGATAAAACACAGCATAGTGAGGGATCTGACTCATATACTACTTGGCAGATAAATCTATGATGAATTTATGATGATGGGATAGCTGTGAAATTAAACAGGACTCCAAAGCAACAGTTAGGAGGTGGTGTAAAACCGGTAAGTGTTGAAATTATTCAGCAGACCTGACAGCATTTGTGGAAATTGGGAGAGCACTAAGATTTCAGGTCAATGTCTGTCCATCTGAAGTAGAAGCAGACAGACTTGCATTGTGTTTAAGTATATACATGAATGATGAACAGAAGGAGGGGCAAAGAATGAAAGGGAAAAGCTGGGATGGTATGGAAGGTAGTGGGATTAAATATCAAAAAGGGATAATGGTGCAAGAGGAAAGAAGATGTTAAGGAACCAAAAGACAGTGTGAATGCAGGTATAAATACCAACAGCAGAATCATCACCAACAACTGCATTCAAAAAAGGTGGATTGAGTTTATCATTAAGAAATTGGAACTGCATTTTGAATCCAGGAGGCTCTAATTTGCCCAAACAAGTGATTAGGTGCTGTTCCTCCAGCATACATTGAGCACTGCAGCATGCTGAGACCTACAGGTGTGTGGGAAGGAGGTTATATGTCAGGTGACAGATTAGAGAGAGGTCATTCTTACCGACTGAACCTGTATGTTCTGCAAAGCAGCCATCCAGTCGGTGTTTAATTTCCTGATTGTACAGCACACCACATACTATATATTAAATTGAAAGAAGTACATGCAAATCATTGTTTCAACTGGACAAGGAGGACAGAGGAGGCAAAAAGGTCAGATGATACATTTTTTGATGCAAAAGATGTCAGAGGAAGGCGACACACTGTTGAGGTGATTGGGCAGTGGACTATGGTATGGGGTGCAGGGTGAATGCTGACATTCAGGGGTGAGGGTAGGCATTTCACTGGAGTGGTGGTAAAGTAGAGTATTGCTCATGTGGACCTTCCATTTGCAAGGCACACACTCTGGTCTCTCTGTGCTCAGCTCCATTTGCTTGTTCAACATAACTTCAAGGACCTATTTTGATTAGGCACTTTGTAGCCTTCTAGCCGTCCAACATTGACTTCTACAACGTCGGATTATAACCTTTGTCTGCATTTTTAAAATCTATTTTGGTGGGGTTTTTTGACCGCAGACATATATTCTGTTATTTACATCACCTTTAAACTCAATTTTTGTTTCCTTACTTGTCTAATCACCATTTCCTTTTGCCTTACATCATCGTTGTGTTTGTCATTTAATCACTCTTGCCTTTCACCCTATCAAAGAATTCCTTTTATCTTCCACTCCCCATGCACTTTTCCCCATCTCTGCACTAGCTTTAAACCTAAGATATCTCTAATCAATGTTGATGAAAGGCCATCAGCCTGAACTTCCAACTTGATTACTCTCTTCATGGAGGCTGTCTGACTTGCTGAGCATTCCCACAACTTTCATTTTCACGTAATATTTCCTGCGCTTGCAGTAATCTGTCTCTGTTTTAGGACAATGTCAAAAATCACACGACACTGGGTTACAGTCCAACAGGGTTATTTGAAACTGCAAGCTTTCAGAGCCCCTGCTCCTTCCTCAGGCAGCTAGTGAGAGAGAACACATCGGAAACAGAATTGATAGTAAAAGAACAAATCTAAATGGCTGCTAAGTCTTGAATTAGAATGGAGATGCGGGTTTCAATTGATTAATTTGTAAATCCTTGCCTCAAAATAACTTCAGCTTTTATCAGAGGAAACATGACACCTTAGGTCAGAGGAGGCACTGAGTTGGGGTGTAATGAGTTGACGTGTCAAGCGATAAAGTGTTGTCCTGGCTCTGGTTTTCCCATTCATTGAGGAGGGGAGATATCAGTGGCCTCTGATTCACAGAGACTTGGCTTATCAAGACTTGGAAGTGCCGGTGTTGGACTGGGATGTACAAAGTGAAACATCACATAACACCAGGTTATAGTCCAACGGTTTTATTTGGAAGCACTAGCTTTCCGAGCACCGCTCCTTCACCTGATGAAGGAGTGGCGCTCTGAAAGCTAGTGTTTTCAAATAAACCTGTTGGACTATAACCTGTTATTGTGTGATTTTTAACTTGGCTTATTAAAGGAGACTACTTGTTGTGGTTGTCTTTTTGGATAATGGACCACTCTTTTGCCTTGACACTATTCCCAGGCAATACACATAACATGATTGTATAATGAATCATAGAGTCATAGAGATGTATAGCATGGGAACAGACGCTTCAGTCCATCCCGACCAGATATCCCAACCCAATCTAGTCCCACTTACCAGCACCTGGCCCATATTCCTCCAAACCTTTCCTATTCATATACCCATCCAAATGCCTCTTAAATGATGCAATTGTACCAGCCTCCACCACTTCCTCTGGCAGCTCATTCCATACACATATCACCCTCTGCATGAAAAAGTTGCTCTGTAGGTCTTTTTTATATCTGTCCCCTCTCACCCTAAACCTATGCCCTCTATTTCTGGACTCCCCGACCCCAGGGTAAAGACTTTGCCTATTTACCCTATCCATGCCCCTCATGATTTTGTAAACCTCTATAAGGTAACCCCCTCAGCCTCTGAAGTTTCAGGGAAAACAGCGCCAGCCTGTTCAGCCTCTCCCCATAGCTCAAATCCTCCACCCTTGGCAACATCCTTTCTGAACCCTTTCAAGTTTCACAACATCTTTCCGATAGGAAGGAGACCAGAATTTGCACACAATATTCCAACAGTGGCCTAACCAAAGTCCCATACAGCCGCAACATGAGCTCCCAACTCCTGTACTCAATATTCTGCCCAATAAAGGAAAGCATACCATACGCCTTCTTCACTATCCTATCTACCTGCGACTCTACTTTCAAAGAGCTATAAACCTGCACTCCAAAGTCTCTTTGTTCAGCAACACTCCCTAGGACCTTACCATTAAGTGTATAGGTCCTGCTAAGATTGGCTTTCCCAAAATGCAGCACCTCACATTTATCTGAATTAAACTCCATCTGCCACTTCTCAGCCCATTGGCCTCATCTGGTCAAGATCCTGTTGTTACCTGAGGTAACCCTCTTCGCTGTCCACTACACCTCCAATTCTGGTGTCATCTGCAAACTTACTAACCGTACCTCTCATGCTCGCATCCACATCATTTATGTAAATGACAAAACGTAGAGGCCCCAGCACCGATTCTTGTGGCACTCCACTGGTCACAGGCCTCCAGTCTGAAAAACAACCCTCTACCACCACCCTCTGTCTTCTACCTTTGAGCCAGTTCTGTATTCAAATGGTTAGTTCTCCCTGTATTCCATGAGATCCAACCTTGCTAATCAGTCTCCCATGGGGAACCTTATCAACCGCCTTACTGAAGTCCGTATAGATCACGTCTACCGCTCTGTCCTCATCAATCCTCTTTGTTACTTCTTCGAAAAACTCAATTAAGTTTGTGAGACATGATTCCCCACGCACAAAGCCATGTTGATTATCCCGATTCAGTCCTTGCCTTTCCAAATATATGAGTGGTCTATTACCCACTTTTGTCTTTTTGGATGATGGACCACTCATTACAGAATCATGTCATGTTTATTGACTGGGGATAGTGTCAAGACAAAAGAGTGGTGCATATCATGGGAATGGGACAGAGCAGAAGAAAACCTACAGAACAAAGACAAAAAGTATAAAGAAGGGGTAGGAATTAACTGAAAGCATATTGTGAAGTGACCGAGAGAGAACAAGAAAAAATTTATAGGAATAAAGAATCAGAAGTGAGATATTCCCCCTATTAGTGACTATAAAGTTCCTGCATAGAATATCAAAATGGGAAATCAAAATGTTGTTTCTTCAGAATATAAGATGTGGAGGTGCCAGTGTTGGACTGGGGTGTACAAAGTTAAAAATCACACAACACCAGGTTATAGCCCAACAGGTTTATTTGGAAGCACTAGCTTTCAGAGCGCTGCTCCTTCATCATCATAACCACCTAACGAAGGAGCAGCGCTCCGAAAGCTAGTGCTTCCAAATAAACCTGTTGAAATATAAACTGGCATAGTCTGATTTTTAACTTCAGAATATAGGCAGTTAATACAAAGCTAATTGTCAGGAACTTAGCAACCCTTTGGCTCAGAGGGATCACAGACTGCTTGTCTCTTCAGTGGAGTGAAGCTGAGATGGACTATCTGGTGGGGGAATATTTTGATCAAAAGTAAAGATATTATTGCTTGGAATAATATTCTGTTTTGCAGTTGTTATGGGTATTTGGTTGCAGACATTTCATTCCCTGTCTAAGTGACATCCTCAGTGCTGTGGAGCCTCCTGTGAAGTGCTGTTGTACCATGTCAATAGGAATTTGTGTGGTTTTGATCCTGTTGCTTCTGGTTGTTGGCTCCAGTTGTTCATTACAGTGGTTATAATATGATTGAATTTATTCTGCAATTCGAGAGGGTGACGATAAAATCAGAGGTAATAGTATTACTGCTGAATAAAGGCAACTACAGAGGCATGGGGGAGGAGCTGTCTAGATATGGCTGAGAGATGAGCCTAGCAGGAAAGACAGGGGAACAGCACTGGCAGGGGTTTCTGGGAGTAATTCAGGAGACACAGCAGAGATTCATCCCGAGGGAAAAGAGCATGGTACAGGGAGGATGCGGCACTATGGCTGGCTAGGGAAGTCAGGGATAGAATAAAAGCAAAAGTGGGAGCAGATAATGTGGCGAAGAGCAGTGGGAAACCAAAGGATTACAAAGCTTATAAAGACCAACAGAGGGCAACAAAAAATGAAGTAAGGAGGGAGAAGATTAAATAGGAGGGTAAGCTAGCCAGTAATATAAAGGAAGACTGTAAGAGTTTATTTAGATATATAAAGAGCAAAAGAGAGGCAAAGGTGGACTTTGGGCTGCTGGAAAATGCTGCTGGAGAGATAATAGTGGGGAACAAGGGAATGGCTGAGGAACTGAATAATTACTTTGTGTCAGTCTTCACAATGGAAAACACGAGTAATATCCCAAAAATTCAAGATAGTGAGGGGGCAGAACTGAGCATGGCGTCCATCACCAAGGAGAAGGTGCTAGAAAAACTGAATGACCTGAAGGTGAATAAATCACCAGGACCAGATGGATGAAACCCCAGAATTATAAGGGAGATAGCTGAAGAGATAGTGGAGGTGTTAGTGATCTTTCGGGAATCACTACAATCAGGGAGGGGCCCAGACGACTGGAAAATCACTAATGTGACACCCCTGCTTAAAAAGGGAGTAAGGCAAAAGACAGAAAATTACAGAATGATTAGCCTAACCTTGGTTATGGTAATATCCTGGAATCCATTGCAAAGGATGAGATTTATGAATACTTGGAAGTGTATGGTGAAATAAGGCAAAGTCAGCATGGTTTCATCAAGGGGAGTTCATTCCTGACAAATCTGCTAGACTTCTTTGAGGAAGTAACGACCAGATTAGACCAAGGAAGCTAATGTATGCTATCCACCTGGACTTCAAGAAAGCCTTTGACAAGGTGCTGCACAGGAGGCTGCTGAGTAAGGTAAGGGCCCATGGTGTCAGAGGCAAGGTGCTAATATAGATAGAAGCTCGGTTGCCTGGCAGGAAGCAGAGACTGGGGATAAAAGGGTCCTTCTCAGGATGGCAGCCGGTGACAAGTGGTGTTCCGCAAGGCTCATTGTTGGGAACACAACCTTTCACTTTGTACATTAATGATCTAAATGAAGGAACTGAGGGCATTCTGGCTAAGTTTGCAGATGATACAAAGATAGGTAGAGGGACAGTGAGCATTGAGGAGGTGGGCAGGCTGCAGAAGGATTTGGAGATTGAGCAAAGAAGTGGCAGAGTACAACGTGGGAAAGAGTCATGTCATGCACTTTGATAGGAGGATAAAAGGCATAGACTGTTTTCTAATTGAGGAGAAAATTCAGAAGTCTGAAGTGCAGAGAAACTTGGGAGTTCTAGTCCAGGATTCTCTCAAGATAAACTTGCAGGTTGAGTCAGTGGTTAGGAAGGCAAATTCAATCATGGCATTTATTTTGAGAAGACTTGAATATAAAAGCAGGAATGTATTTCTGAGGCTTTGTAAGGTTCTGGTCAGACCACATTTGGAGTATTGTGTGCAGTTTTGGACCCCATATCTCGTGAAGGATGTACTGGCTCTGGAGTGTGTTCAGAGGAGGTTCACAGGAATGGTCCCAGGCATGAAAAATTTAATATATGAGAAATGTTGCAGGATTCTGAATTTATGTTCAATGAAGTTTAGAAGGATGAGGGGGTGATCTACTGAATGGCCTGGACAGAGGGGATGTTGGGAAGATGTTAATGAAAACATTAACAGTAGGAGAGACTAGAACCTGAGGGCACAGCCTTAGAGGAAAGGGAAGACCTTTAGAATGGAGATAATGAGAAACTTCTTCAGCCAGAGAGGGGTGAATCCATGGAATTCATTGCCACAGAAGACTGTGGAGGCCAGGTCATTGAGTATATTTAAGTTAGGGATAGATAGATTCTTGAGTATCAAGGGGATCAAGGGTTATGGGGAGAAAGTGGGAAAATGGGGTTGAGAAACTTATCAGCCACGATTATATGGTGGAGCAGACTCAATGGACTGAATGGTCTAATTTGATCCAGGTCAATGTGTTTATTGATGGAGTGCCAAGCTTCTAGGAATTCTCTGGCTGTCCTCTGTTTGTCCGGTCCTATTATTGTTGAATTTGTGGTCCTTGTCATCCGTGTGTATAGATACTAGCGGTAGCTGGTCGTTGCATTTAGTGGCTAGTTGATGTTCATGAATGCGGATTGCTAGTTGTCTGCCTGTTCGTCCTATATAGTGTCTTGTGAAGTTTCTGCATAGAGCCTTGTGCACCATGTTTGTCCTGCACATGTTGGGTATTGGTTCTGGTGAGTTGTTGTCTGAGCACGGCTGTTGGGTTATGTGTTGTCCTATGTGGACCCTGGCAACTGGATCTTTCCCCTCCCATTTCAAGTTCCTCTACTACTCGATCTTTGCCACAGACAACAGTGTCTATTCCCCTGACTATACTATCCCTTATTATAACTGCATTTCTCTTTTCGCCTCCCTCTTGAATGGCTGCCTGTACCACGGTGCTATGGTCAGTTTGCTCATCTTCACTACAATCCCTGTTCTCGTCCACACTCCACAGGTGGTAAACTCACTGAAACGTGCAGAATTCTAAAGGGGCTTGAATGACAGACAATGAGAGTTTGGTTCCCTGGCAAGGGAGACTAGAGCAGGGGGGATGGTGGATGTATATAAGAACATAAGAATTAGGAGCAGGAGTAGGCCGTCTGACCGTTTGAGCCTGCTCCACCATTCAATAAGATCATGGCTGATCTTTCCATGGCCTCAGCTCCACTTACCCGCCCTCCCACCGTAATCCTTAATTCCTTTACTGTTCAAAAATTATCTATCTTAACTTTAAAAACATTCAATGAGGAAACCTCAATTACTTCACTGGGCAAGGAATTCCACAGATTCACAGCCTTCTGGGTGAAGAGGTTCCTTCCCAATTCAGTCCTAAATCTGCTCTCCCTAATCTTGAGGCTATGCCCTCTTGTCCTGGTTTCACCTGCCAGTGGAAACATCTTATCTATTCCCTTCATAATTTTATATGTTCCTATAAGATCCCCCCTCATTCTTCGAAATTCCAATGAATATAATCTTAGTCTACTCAGTCTCTCCTCATAAATCAACCCCCTCAACTCCGGAATCAACCTAGTGAACCTCCTCTGCACCCCGTCTTGTGCCAGTACATCCGTTCTCAAGTAAGGAGACCAAAACTGCCCACAGAACTCCAGGTGTGGCCTCACCAGCACCCTGTACAGCTGCAACATAACTTTCCTGCTTTTAAACTCAATCTCTTTAGCAATTAAGGACAAAATTCTATTTGCCTTCCTAATTACCTGTTGTATGGGCAGATCAATGTTCTGTGATTCATGCACAAGGACACCCAGGTCCGTCTGCATAGCAACATTCAGGGGAAGATCATTCAGTCTGAGATGAGTAAGAATTTCTTCACTGAAGATGATGTGCTGTCATGACATGGTTTCTTGGGTTCAAATGCCAGTTTATGGTCCAAGTGTTTCCCTGTGTTAACTCAGATGGTATCTTCCACAAAGATGAGGTTCCCTTATTACAATCCTGGTGGGACAGACATTTTTATTAACAAAACTGACTATTTACATTGCTACAATATTACAAACTTATACATAATCTGGGTTTGATGGTTACTAATGTTATTGTGTATTACATACACATAAGTTGCTGAACACAGTGAACCCATTCCCATCCACTGAAGCAGATTCATTTATACCTGATTATCACATATCGTGATATAATGTAAAGATTACACTGCCTTAAAGGTTACACTGTCTGTCTGGTTTGGAATCTGCGCAATAAAGCATCATCCCCAACTTTTCCCTTTAAACAAGATTTCCTTCAGTACTTTAATTTTGTAGCACTTTAGTATTGATTATAGTCGCTCTTTCAGCTTTGAATTCATATAGAAGGTGAGAACTGTGCTCCGACTACCTTTTCAGCCTTTAGTACCAACTATCTGTGCCTATCTGTCAATGATAGCTTTAAGTGCCCATTTGCTGCCACCATGACTGAGACATAGTTTCATGAGTCAAACGTCACTATCAGCATGATGTGGCCTGAGTGCTTTCCTTTATATACACACTCATGTAACATGTACCACAAAAATTATGTTCTTGTTGAGAAAGATGTCTTGAAGTTTATCAACAACACTACCTGCCCATGCATGAATAAAAAGCAACAGCACAGACCTATCTGTAGCAATGTTCGCATACCTATGCTGATATTACTGTACATTATGCATGTAGTTACACAGACAAGTTGCCTGTAGACGAGAATGTTGTATGTTGAGATGTCTTGTAACTGTCTTAAAGGTACAGGCCTCTCTGGAACACAAGAAAAGAGTTATGAATCTTTGGGATTCCCTACCTCAGAAAGCTATGGATACTCCATCATCGAACATATTTAAGGCTGAAGTAAACCGATTTTTGGAGTCTCAAGGAATCAAAGGATATTGGGAGCATGTGGGAATGTGAAATTGAGGTCGAAGATCAGCCACAATTGTATTGATTGGCTGTGGTCCTCAAGGAGTCAAATGATCTACTTCTGCTCCTATTACTGGTGATCTTTTGATAGTTTCAAGCTTTTCTTATATAGTCATGATAACATTTTGTTTTATTGAGAACTTGCTAACATTTCTTACTGATTGTGAAACCTTTTCTATTACAAACAAATCTTTACATAACTTCAGGATTAACTGATATCTATTTTTCATAAACTCAGCAGGAAAAAGGATCAAAAACCTATTAATACAACAGTGACCTTATTTTACAAAAGACAGCATTATCCCAGTAAAGACCTTGATCATTATTTGCAATTAACAGTGTCATTGTGCCTCACTACGTCAGCTTGTGACCACTTTAGATAAAAAACAAATAAATGATGTTTAGCAGGCGAGATTGATTCATTCATCTTTGTACTGATCATAACCACTTATAATCACCATGATGAAAGAAAGCTGTCAGCATAATTGTACAAATAATAATGGAACCATAAATATATTTATGTAGCCAATGGTGCCCTTAAGGCAGCTATGAATACAATATATCAAATTAAAACAGACCTGTTTAACTATTCACATCATCAGTGTTAAAGGTGTGTTGGCACTATATGAATTGATATGACTTCCAAACTTAAAAAAAACTTCAACCTCTGAAAATTGCATGTTTTAAATAGTACCGAGATTTCATGGTGCAGCGGGTAGTGTTCCTGCCTCTGACTCAGTCCCTTTGAGTTAAACAAGGCCGACCATCAACTTTTCATGTGCAATAGGATGTGTAGTAAATGCTGGCCTGACGAGCATCATTCTGTGAAAGAATAAATTTTAAAAAGGTCCACTCCAGGACTTTTGGCCCTGGAAGGTGCATTCGTGGTGTCTTCAAACAGGTTGATTATCAATCTGCAATTCTTTTCAATATGCCTCTGGTAGGTGGTAAGAATGGTCATGTCTCCTGGCACCAGATGGTAGCTACAGTGTAACAGTCTTTTCCCATTAAAAGACTCCATGTGCAGGATTTTACCATTGGCCATAATCCATGGCAAGCATCCTCCTCGCTTTGAGAAACTATGCAGAGAAGATTATTTGAATAATATGTAACAGATTTATGGTTTGTTTTGTAGCTTCTATTCTCCTTTTGTTTTAATCAAGCTATTTCCAATGTTTGGCAATAGACTTAAACCATTTCTGATCCAGTCAAATTTGTTTCATTTTAGGATTTTCCAAGATAAGACCACACAAAGCCTGTAACAAATCCAAGGGTGAAAACAATTTCATGGAGTGAAAGCCATCACTCTATTTTTGAATGCACAAAATTCCTAACCTTTGCAATGGCTGATTGTTGGTCTCCTAGGTTACAAGATGGGGGATTGAACATCCATTTTGACAGGACTGTATTTTGCTTGCTAAAATTGGAAAGAAAAACTAGCATTTATACAGACAGCCTCTTGTCACTTCTCTTAGATTTCACAGAACACTTCAGTCTAATTGTTACTGTCAACATTCAACAAAGCTAGATTTCACCACTCTCTGTCCCATGGAAAATAATAACCGCAGTAACAATGCAAATGGTCCTGGAGTCAGATTTCTCTTAGTGCTTGGAACACAAGAAGTATTGGAAATGGCATTGGTGACACTTGCAGTGCAGGAAGTCTCCAGTTTATGAACATCTGACTGACAAATGCTCACACTTACAAAAGTGAGCCCATACAGAGATTTATTAATATTAGTTTTAAATATCCAACATGCACACATTTCCTCACACTTGCGAACTGCTATTTTATATCATCCTGTGTTATGTCCCAACTTCTGCTTTGCAAATGGACTCAAGAACAGAATTCATTTGTTTACAGGGGCTGCCTGTAATGTGTGCAATGATGATCTCAGTATGTAATATCTGATGGACAGTGACTGTTCACTAGAGTGGTTCTTGCAATAAGAGAATTGTCCTATGATACGAGACTGAGTTATTTGGCTCTAAGCCTCTGGAACTTCGAAGAATGAATAGTGATCTGATTGAAACAAGTAAGATTCTAAAGGGGTTTGGTAGTTATTTTCGCCCAGTTAAGGAATATAGAACATGGAGTCACAGTCTTGGGAAAAGTGAATAATTACTTAGCACTGAGACAAGGAGATATTTCTTTGCTCAGAGGCCAGGGAACCTCTGGAACTCTCCAGCCAAATGATTGTGGAAGCTCCATCATTGAATATGTTTGAGACTGATGTAGACAGATTTTAGACAGATTGATGCTTAGAATCAAAGCATACAGGTAGTGGGCAGGAAAATAGTGTTGAAGCTGATGATCAATCATGGTAGCAGAATCTTGGGTTCAGTACTGGAGTTTCTGATGCCGTTTCACTCTCCCCACTAGTACCGGGAAGATCAGACATCGCCTGGTGCAGAGTCTTCTACCCATTAGTAATTCTGCTGGTGCTATTCCTGTAGTTGCATGCGGGGTGGTCCTATAATCAAACAAGAACTGTGACAACTTATTATCTAGTGAGGCTATTGGATGTTTCTTCAGTCCAGCATCTAAAGTTTGGACCATTCTTTCTGCCAAGCTATTAGATGTTGGGTGACATGGAACTGTCTTAACATTTGAATCCCATTCCACTCTAAAAGGTAACTATGGTTGGCATCGACTGATTGGAACGAAGGCTCTGTTTCCATGCTTTATGAAACTATGACTCTATGACCCTATGATGGCATCGAATGGCGGAGCAAGCTTGGGGGCTGATAGATCTCCTCCTGCTCCTCTAGCCTGTGTTCCTATGTTTGATCCTTTGCATTATAGGAAGGAAAATACTCAGTTTCATACAATAATGGAATTTACAGCAGCACTTCCTTTCATATATAATTCTCTTGGAATTCCTAGTATTGCTTGGGCAAAAACTCATTGGAAAATAGAGTCTTAATCCAGTAATGTTGCTGAAGCAAATCTGACGCTGTGATGGATGTGCCATTTTGAAGTCCAGTCATAGTTATTGTGTAGGAAATGAGCCAATTGCTCAATGACATGTACGTTTGAACAAGGAACAAGAGTAGGCCACTCAGCCCTTCAAGCCTGCTCCACCATTCAGTACGATTATGGCTGGTCTGATTTTAACCTCAGCTCTACATTCTTGCAAACTCCCAATAATCTTTCATCCCCTTGGTAGTCAGGAATCTAACTCTGTCTTAAAACTATTTAATGATTCTGCAACCACTGTCTTTTGAAGAAGGGAATTCCAAGGTCTGTCAACCCTCTGAGAGAAACTATTTTTCCTCAAATCCCTTATTTTGTAAACTATGATCCCTACTTCTAGATTCGCCCACAAGAGAAAGCATTCTTTCCACATCCCCTCAGGATCTTGTGTCAGGCCCCCTCAGGATCTTATGTTTAAATTAAGTCATCTTTAGTCTTCTAAACTCCAGACGATACAGATCTAGCCTGTCTAGCATCGCCTCATAAGGTAATTCCCTCATTAGTTTAGTAAACCTTCTCCGAACTGCTTCCAGTGCATTAATATCCGTCCATAAGTGTGGTGACCAGTACTGAACCCAGTACTTCAAATGCAGTCTCACCAATGCACTGATAAACTACAGCATAAGCTTCCTACTCTTGCATTCAATTCCCCTTAAAAAATGTACTATTGTATTAACTTTCCTGATGACTTGCTGTACCAGCTTATTAACCTTCTGCAATCACACACTAGGGCACCTAAATATGAGTGGAGTACTTGTTATTTTTGGTGCTATTGTGCAGGGTGAATTTTGGAATTCCATGACTCGTTTGCACATTGTACGCTCATGACATGACAATCCAAAACTACAAGCCAGTCAGATAATCCAGGCCCCTAAAATACTACAAATGGCAAGTTGCAGCTAGAGACGAGTATAATGGGGTCTAATGACAGTCAAACTGATTCTGATGAATGGGAATACATAATCAGAAGAATTTTTCTGAGGTAATAATACCTCTTTGTGCCACTGTCTCCTATTTACTATAGCAACACTGCTGTGGGAAGGGAGAGGCTTGACAGTGACCTTATGCAACAATTGTTCAAATGTGTGTCTGACCATGAATGTTTACCAAAGCAGGTCATAAGAAGTGAGTAACATCAATTTATGAAAATACAAACAAACTTGTTTCAGTAAATGATGGATAAAATTAACTGCAGGAAATAAAAAGACAGAAAGATTTCCATTTTCATAGCACCTGGCACTCAGCATTACCCAGAATGCTTGATTGCCAATTAAATATCTTTCAAGCATACCAACTGTTGTAATGTAGCAAACAAACTCAATGTACACACATTAAAGTCCTTCAGGCAACAACAAGCACTGAATGATTGATTCTATTTTAATAATGTTGGTTGAGAGACAAATATTGATAAAATATAAGCTGAATGATGAAAATTCAGGTGGAGAAATAGAAAATAAAAGAAAATAAGAGAGCGCATGCAAAGATCCAGGCAAAAAAACAAATCCAAATGTGTTCAACAGGCATCAAAATAATGATATGATAGTAAGAGGAGAGGTGGAAACAAAAAGTCCATGCAAGCATTGGAGGCAGAAGGCATGGCTGAGTTTCTAAATGAAAACCTTTCATCTGTCTTTACCAAGGAATAGAATATTGTCAAAGGTATAGCAAAGGATGAAATAGTTGAGGTACTGCATGAGCAATGGTTGATTACATGGAGATATGGAGACTGTGACTCTATTAGAAAGGCTGACTGTAATTAAAAAGAATAGGTCACTAGGAACAGACTTGATATACCCAAGGATGCTAAGTGAAGTAAAGATTTTAATCTCAAAGACACTGGTCAGGATCTTCCAATCCTCCTTGTATACTGACATGATGCCAGAGGACTGGAGAATTGCAAACGTTGCAATTTTGTTTCAAAAAGGTTGTGAGGATATATCCAAAACTACAAGCCAGTCTCATATTCCAGGCCCCTAAAATACACAAATGGCAGACAGTTCCACTTTCAAGCATTTTATTTAATTTAAATTGTAGTCATAGAACCACAGATTATGTAAAAAGTTCATACGGAACAGTTGATGACTAAAGCAAAATTGTTGATTCAGTCCTTTTAAGGAAAGAATTCTCTAATTCTTTTTTAAGAACAGGATTGGAGGAGGTAAAGGTGACCCAGATAAGCAATCTTCTAAAGAATAGCGGGTCATGTTCTGCTGAGGCAACATTAATGCTGTGTGTTAAACGCTTGCATTTAAAGTTGAATAATGTCAACTGTAATGTCAGAGTGATATACAGACAAGTTTGATTGCTTTCAGTGTCTGGAGAATGTCATCTGCCTGGAAAATCTAACCTCCCTCTGGAGATTATTGACTCAGGGAGAATTCTTGACAATGCAAATTGATCATAATTTGGATGACGGAGAGAGCTTAATGGGATTCTCCTGTTACTCAATACCTAATGTTTCTAACTCAACAGGGGGCTGTCCGAGTCCAATACAGCAAACTGTCATTAGACTAAAAAAAAGGTAATGATGTCTCAATCACCTGCTTTACTCCATGAGTGACAGTGTTTCCTTCCACTTAGTGTGCAAAGGAGATATTGGACTGCAACAGACCAGGAAAATGAAACAATCTGCTGGCTCACACACAACTGTCAGTTCAAAAGATGCACATGATTGTTGCTTCACTGTGAAAGCTGCAAGGCAGGCGTTAGTGTCTCAATGGTTGCTTGAAACTATTGCCAGCTTTACAAACAATAAACAGACTATGACCATCCAATTCGGAAAAAGCCATCAGTATGCTCAGGAAGATAAGTCTGCTCTAAGCATCTTCATGGAGAGTCTGAATATCAGCGAATAAAATTCATGGAGCAAGTTGATGCAGTATAAATCTTGGCTTTCAGTCAGATGGCTGTCGCAAACTCACAGTGAGTACCTTTTTTTTCAATTGCTGCAGTGATTTCTATTAACTAAGGATATGAGTTGGTGATGTTTAGTGAATATTTTCTGTGTGTAATGAACTTGGGCCATATAGAAGGGCTTAGTCCGCATAAGAATATTGGACCTGACTTTGACATAGGCTGGAAAATGAAGCCAAGTCAGATTTCAAACTATCCCCATTTGCATAGGAATTCTGAACTGTCAGAATTCTTTCATGTGCCCTGGCATTAACTCCTGCTAAGTTAAAGATGGCAGAAATTGCCAAAATTCATCAGGGGAGGAATGTGGGGAGCTAAAGAATGAATCCCTTCACTCAGTACATAAGAATTGGGTTTGGAAGATTTGAAAAGTTAACAATTCAAGGAAGAAGGCAAGATTAGACCAGTTGGGACTTGTAGTGGATTGAGGGCGATAAACTAAGACATCTTTCTGGGGTTAGGAGGGTCATTCCTACTCATCCTCATCCACAAGGAACCTTTAAGTGTTAATTAAACCTCACTTAACTGAATATTCTGTGTCCTGAATTTTTCTTGCTGCTAGATTTTGCTGATGAATTTGATACTGTGAGGACCTGAATCAAAATCATTAAAATGGCAAGTGCAGCTCAATGGTGTCATTAAGACACTAGTTTACTTTTTAAACATTCAAACAAGGGATTTGAGTCCCGTCACTGAGGCCAGTGTTTATTGCCCATCTATAATTGCCCTTGAGAGGGTAGTGGTGAGCTTCCTTCTTGAAAACTGTGCAATGCACACCTAGAGTTCTCTTAGGAAGAGCATTCCAGGTTTTTGGCTCAGTCATGGTGAACGAACAATGTTGTATTTCCAAGCCAGGATGCTATGTGTCTCAGTGAGAAACTTGCAGTTGGCAGGCTTCCTATGCTTTCCCAAACTCTTCTGGTTTGGAAAGTGCTATCAAAGGAAGCATGGTATCTTGTTGGTTGAAATAACTCCACAGAGGCCGATATCCCATCACCAAACAACCCTTTATTTACACATAGAGGGAATTGACACTGATCCAGCTCCCTCAGAACCAGCTGTCAGAGTGAACAGAACCCCTGACTCTCCTGTTCTTACTTGTCAGCCAAGGCTCCCTGATTGGACCAGATTAACAGCCCCAATCAGGGAACTTATATTCTATAAGATCCACCTGGTTGACCTCATTACAATCATTACATCCCTGCCCCCTCTAAGTCTGAGGACAGAAGGTATTTGTCTTCTCGCTCCTTCTGGGGTGATTTATCATTAGGTCAGGTTCCTCTGACTCTGCTTTGGATACGGACACTGTGTAATGCACAGTAGCTTGCCCCTTGCGCCTGGAGCACTTCAGAAGAAATTCATTCTCTTCCTCAGGTGACAAAGGCAGAGGCAGAGACGACTGCTGTGTCCATCTCAGATTCCATGGTCTCTTCTATGTTCGCTGGCCTTCGACGTTCCGACTTTTCCGAGGAAGAGGGCACATTCTGCGAGTTTGCAGCTTCTATATGGTCCATGTATTTGTTCAGGACTGTTGCACTTACCCAACCTTTATACATCACTGGACCTGACCTCGTGTTGACCATGCCTCTTACCCATGCAGGGCCATTCCCATGGTTCCTGCACCAAACTTCATTCCATGAAGTAAACTGTCCCTCTCACTCAACAAAGTCTTGTGTCCATCATTGGCATTCCTGATGCCATTCCACTCTTGCCCCCTCAAGAAAATTTAAAACCATTCCTGACTCTTCCAGTACGGTACCGCCAGTAGTGTATATGCCATCAGGAGGCAGCTCAATGCATCCGCATTCATCCCTTGGCCTTCTGGTGTTGATCCAACTTGTAGTTAAATGCACTTAGAATTAGAACCCACTGCTGAATTCTGCCAGCAGCTATGTGTGGCTCTGCCTTGTCCTCTTTAAGTAGGCCTAGCAGGAGTTTGTGGTCCATATTATGACAAATCCATAAAGGTATTAGTGGAAGTTCCTGACTCCAAGTATGACCACCAAATCTTCCTTCTCAATCTGGGCATATTTATGCTCTGCATTTGTCATAGTCTTGGATGCAAATGCTATTGGGTGCTCCTCTCCACTGAGCCACCTATGAGCTAATACCACCCCATGTGTCCCAAATGCCATGTTGGGAGGCATCGCATGTCAATATCAAATCTCACTTGGGATCACAGTATGTCAACACCTTAGAGAATGATAGCTGTTTCTTAGTTTCTTGAAAACCATGGTTTAGCTATGTAACCATTTCCAGGCTGACCCTTTTTTTAAGAGTGGATGGAAAGCTGCCAGGATGGAGGCCAGGTTATGTATGAATTTTCCATAATAATTCACCAATCCAAGGAAAGACATAAGCTCTGGTACAAACGCATGAGCAAGGGTATCTTTGTCCACCCTCACTTTATTTTACAGCAGGTGTAACCCAGTCTTGTCCACTCTAGAACCCAAAAGGCCACTTGGGTTGGCTGGAACAAGCATTTTTCTCTTCTAAGGCGTACACCTACCTGAGAGAAATGTCTAAGGGCTATGTTCAAGTTCTCTAAGTGCTCCTTATTGATCTGTCCTGTTATTAACAGATCATCTAGATACATGGCATCTTGGTGTGAATTTTGTAAAATGTCCTCCATTGTCCTCTGAAAAATTGCACAGGCTGACAAAATGGACGTCTTGGTCCGGACCCTTATGGGAATTAATTGTTGCATACTCTTGGGAATCTTCATCTAATCATTGTTGCAAGTAAGCATAGTTCATGTCCAGTTTTGTCAAGGACATCATCCCCTGCCAGCTTTGCGTATAAATCCAAGAGATTGGGTATTTATCCAGTTGTGAGAAACTGTTTACCATTTGTTTAAAATCCCCACAAAGACAAACCACAATCAGTACAACCATGACTGCCCATTTAGCAAACTGCATTGGTTTGATTTGCTTTCCAGCCTTCTGATTTCTGCCTCTACTCTTGCCTATATGGCCAATGGCACAGGTTTTAGTCTCTGGTGCCTCTGGAAACATTAGGATCCTAATAACTGAAAAGAACTGTGGGTTCAAAGGGGCCAGGAGAATTACTCGTTGCTTTTCATCTGCCATGGTGTCAATTGCTTTGACAGCAGGATTGAACGGGTCAAGCTTTCCAAAAAACAGCATAATGCCAGAAATGCTTATCCCAACTCAAAGACAACTGTTGCAAATGAATTTCTTCAGGAGTGTGCTTTACTGTTGTCGCCACTGAAACAACTCCACATAGGCTGGTATCCCATCACCAAGTCACCCTTAACTTACATATGGAAAATTCTTGACACTCCCTCAGAATCAGCTCTGAACATTAGAGTGTCTGACACTCCTGTTTTTATGGCCAGGGCTATCAGATTGAACCAAATTAATAGCCCCAGTCAGGGAACTCATATTCTATGGGGTCCACTTGGTTGACCTCATTACAATCACTGCATAGATGGTACACACTATTGCTATAGCGACATTAGTGGGAGTGAATATTTACGTTGTTGGATTGAGTGCTGCCCTGGTGTGTAGCTTTGCCTTTAGTAATGTCGATGTTCATGAATATTACTGGAGCTGCACTCATCCAGACAAGTGGAGAGTATTTCACCACATTCCTGATTGGTGGTTTGTGGATGATAGACAGATTTAGAGTGTCAAGAAGTACTAAATTACTGAAGGATTTGTAGTCTTGACCTACTCTTGGAGCCACAGTATTTATATGACTTGCCAAGATCTGTTTCTGGACAATGGTAACCCTCAGGATATTGATAATGTGGATTTACTGATGATAAATGCTATTGAACATTGAGGGGTGATCATTACATTTTCTCTTGTTAAAGCTGGTCATTATCTGGCACTTGTGTGACGAGAATGTTACTTGTCACTTATCAGTTTAAGCCTGGATATCAACCCAATCTTGCAGCAATCTGCATCCATTTGCAGCAGTATTTGAGGAGTTATGAGTGATGCTGAATATTGTACAGTAATCAGTGAACAAATTCACCACTGCTGTCATGATGGTGGCCATCAATGAATCAGCTGAAGATGGTTGGAGCTAGAGTCACAACAGAGTCATAGACAGAAAAGAAAATTGAGTCATAAAGGTCTACAGCACAGAGTTTACACTGTTCAAAAGCAACCATCTAATTAGTCTAGTCCCATTTTCTAGCACTTTGCCCATAGTCTTAAAAGCCTTGGCAACATAAGTGTACATCTAAATACTTCTTAAATGCTATGAGGGTTTTTGCCTCTATCCTTATAGACAGTGAGTTCCAGATTCCCACCCTCTGGATGAAAATAAATTCTTTACAATCCAAAGGAACTCCTGCAGAGATGTCCTTGAAGTCAGATGATGTCATACGGATGTGAGTTTGCAATTGAAATGATGCTGCTTGTTTAATGGGGCACACAGCTCTCTGCTGCTTCACTTCAGACAAATTAAAAAGCTGCTGTCAGGAGCACAGTCTGGAGGCCCTTCTTCCCCAACTCTCTAAACAATTTCTCTGACCAGCTTTGCATTAGGCTGGTGGACTGCGATCTGTCTACCCCAGGAAACTTTTAATGCTAAGATAGAAAGACAGTAAATGAAAGGAAGAACAAGGTTTATGTGGAGAAGATATGAGAAAGTTGGCTTCTCAAAGATTAAAGAGGGAAAAGGGCAGAAGAATAAGAAAGGTTCAAAGAGTGAACGTTTGTGTGAGACAGAAAGAGCGAGAAACAGAGAAAGCCCAAGTCTGAGATAGTACTAGGGGTGTACAGAGAGAGAGGTTTCGATAACTATAACAGGCATAATGCATTCATCATCACTGTGTACTGGCAATGGCAGATCTAGTTCATTGTTCTAACAGCCTAACATTAAAGACAGCCTTTTAAAATTCTCATCAACAAAGAAAGGATGGAGTAATCACAGTCAGCAACATTGGGATCATACATCTTTAAAATGTGACTGTCAGATTGAATATAAACTATCTAATTAGATATCCAGGATAGAATTGGATATTCCACATGCAGACTGTACATTCAATGCCAGCAGGTTTATATGTGACAGGTATGCTTGATGACCTCCTCTTAAAGATCAGTGTTCATTTGAAGGCTCTGTGAGTCCCTTCGGGATGTTTTTCTCTGTTAAGTGCGTTATATAAATGCAAGTTCTTGTTGATTAATTGACAACAATGCTTTTACTGATTTGTAATGCATAATAAACCCATTTTATTAAATCCATATTAAAGCTTTATATCCTATTAAAGCTTCCTAAAAATCAATGTGGCAATCAAGCCAATCTATTGGGCTGTGTTGGTATGCAGGAAGATTACCTTTATGCACAACATGGATCATCACTGGCCGAGAAACTGGTTCACATGGTTCCTGCTTTCTCAGGATTAAACCTAACACAAACCCTAACCCCAAATTTAACCCTAACACCAACCCTATCCCCAACCCTATCCCTAACCCCAATTTCAACCCTAACGCCAAACCTAACCCCAACTCCAACCACAAACCTAACCCTAACCCAACCCTATCCCTAAACCCAACCCTATCCCTATCCCTATCCCTAACCCTATCGCTCACCCCAACCCTAACCCCAACCCCACCGCTAACCCCAACGCTAACCCCAATCCTTACCCTAACACCAAACCTAACCCTAACCCAACCCCAACCCCAACCTTAACCCTAAACCTAACCCTAACCCTAACCCTATCACACTGGATGCCCCCAAAACGGTGAACAGGAAGTGGGCTGCCATTCCTCATTGGAAGTGCACCACTTGTCATATTGGGTACAGACAACTAACAATTTTGTTCCACTGCTCTTTACTGAAGCGATAAGGACAGCGATTTTCTATTTTACATCCCTGCTGCTCCATTATTTTTGTTTAGAAGCGACCATTGTTGTTTAACACACAGGGATGACCCAAACCCACAGACTGCCTGCAGAGAAACAGTTTCATGATTCCTGTTACTCCCCACTGTCAGCCCCCAGCTTTGAGATCCCTATCCTCAAGGCCTGGTTCCAATTCACCGATTGTGCCTCATGCCATCAAGCCCTGTCACAATCTCTAGCCCGCCGAGATCTACTTTCCCAGCCTGTGCAGGACCAGGGAGAGGCAAGAATAAAATTTTACACAGATCTCCATAATCAAGTTTAGTTCTGTAAGGCATTTTGTCCTTGTGTAGTGGCTGGGTGCTGTAAAGCATTTTGTTATTTATGATAGTCAGTGTGTAATACATTTCTTTGTCTTATTTATCTCTATTTTGCATTCATGTTAAACATAAAGAAAGTGAGGACTGCAGATGCTAGAGATCAGAATTGAGAGTGTTGTGCTGGAATAGCACAGCAGGTCAGTGTGTTAGTGAAGGATTACTATGCTAAGTGAAAGTTGCATCTACAGTTATGCTCTGTGTCATTGATGTCAAAGTACGGGGGTCAATAATCTTGGAATCTAGGAGGCACAACTTTGATGGTGTTGTAACATCAGTACTATTTCCAGCATTTTTCTTGCATGTAATACGCTGTGCAATATGTTTGAAGCTGAAAGCAGGACTGATTCCAACTTTTTTTCATCAACTAAGTGACTTAGAACAAAGAGCTTTTGCTAAATGATGACACAATGTGCACAAAATAAGAAAAGGCCATTAAAACTCAGATCAAGCTTCTAATCTCATTCATAATTCAGTCAGGGCACCCTGCACTGACTATGAAGGAACTGACATTTCAAAGCATTTTGGAATTTTGCTGATGTGATTCAAAGTGCAGGCATAATAGAAAGGCATAGATCATCCTTCAGGATATTTGGATACTTGGCAGTCGGGATATATTAGATAATGATGAACAGACAGTCCTTTTTGTGTACAGTTTGCATAGTGGATTCATGAGGTTATAATGATTGTTGTTGTCATCGGGATGTTCTATTGCCTTTGTCTTGAAACACAGGAGAACATTATTCACAACGTGTTCAATTTCATATTCTTTGCCAGCCAAAAGTAATGGTTCTTAATGTTAGGAAGTGGGGGTGGGGGCAATTATTTGCCTGATTTGTCTGGTATTTTTATTCATAAGGAATAGGTAGATTCCAAACTGAGAGCAATTTCAAGCACATCCTTACTGCTGTTTTTGAACTTTTCTTTTGCTGCTGCTGCTGGTGCAGACTATGTCATCACTTAGCAAAAGTTCTTTGTTCTAAGTCTCTTAGTTCATGACAAAAAGCTGGGACCAGTTCTGCTTTCAGCTTCAAACATATTACACAGTGTATTACATGCAAGAAAAATGCTGGAAATAGTACTGATGTTACAACACCATCAGTAATCAGTTGTGGTCCATGAGGAACCCTAGATACTTCTATGTGATAGAGTGACAAATGTGGTTATACAGAATGAAGGGCTGTGGTCTGCGGTAAGATGAGGAAGCAGAACTTCATGAGCCAGCAAAGCCAGTATGCAGGATTGAACCCACTCTGTCCTGCACCACATCTTGGCCACCTAGTCAACTGAGCTAACCAAATCCCATACAACATCGGCTTGACTCAACAAAACATCCCAAGATACTTTGCGAGTGTGACATGAAGCAGCTTTTGACATTGAGCCACATAAGGAGATTGTCATGATTGGCTGTTCCTCACTTTGAGGAGAAGATCTACTCATGATCCCATATTTCTGCATGAGTCTTCATGTAACTGGTTCCCCACCCACGTATCTTTGAGAATATGGACAGGACAACCCTAAAGTAAGGGGATCTGGAGTGCAGGATTTGCTTCCTTCCCTTTCCTATTCTGCCACTGTTGAGCTTCACCATTAAGGCAAAGCGTGATGCAATTTGTTCGACAAGTTGCCACATTCTGAACAATTGGCAGTGAACCCCTTTCAGTCATCAATGTTAATGCTGCCCTACAGCGTCTTTTGAACATGTTTTGCATCTTCCCCTGGAACATAGGCCATTTGTCAGTTGAGAAAACAGGACCTGGCAGGGACAGACTTTGTAGCCATTTGGACACAGTGTTCTGTTCATTCTGTTGGTTTTGCATTAGTTTTGTCTGTACGCCTATGGAGCTGGTTTCGAGAAGGAAACCAACATTTCTTCCATGGTCTTCCCACTGAATTTGAAGTGTGCAGCTGATGCACTACTGATAGAAGTTTTCTAGTGCTTTTACGTTCTCTGATACACTAACTGGGTCTCATTGCAGTACAGCAGTGAGGTGATGATAACTGTTCTGCACTCTGGGACATTTTTACTTGCAGAGGTTTTTGTTTTCAAGCACTCACTGCTGTAGTTAGGAGAAAGTAGAAATGGTGCAGCTGATCTAGTGTTAGATTCCCTTGGGGAAAGTGAGGACTGCAGATGCTGGAGATCAGAATTGAAGAGTGTGGCGCTGGAAAAGCACAGCAGGTAAGGCAGCATCCGAGGAGCAGGAGAATCGATTTTTTAGGGAAAAGCCCTTCATGAGGAGCTCCTTGCCAATGGTAGTCTTTTTGGCAAAGTGGATGCCAAAGTTTGGGAAGTGATTCATTCCAGAGACATTCTTTTCACATACATAGGAGGTGGAATATTTGACTGACCAGATGTAGGTTGAAATGAGTTTGGTAGTTTTTGTTATGAGGACAGGAATCTAATAATGGATATCCTGTAGGAGCGTAGAAAGGTTTGGGAGGGAATTGCAGAGTTTAGAGTCCAGACAGGCACCAATGGTGAACTGATTAAAATTAGGGATACGCAAGTGGCTAGAATTAGAGGAACATGTACAAATATTTTGGAGATTTATGATTTTGGAGGAGCTTACAGAGCTAGGCAAGTGTGATAGAGGACACAGATGGAATTGAAAAAGAGAGATGGTAATGTGAAAATCAGGTATTGCTTGACCAGGAGCCTATTTAGGTCAGTGAGCACAGCTACGGGAATAGAAGAAGGTCTGACTTAAATGTGGAAAGCTGGTCGAGAGTCATTGAAATAGTTCAAGAGTCGCAGGTAGACAGGGTAGTGAGGAAAGCATTTGGTATACTTTATTTTATCGGTCAGAGCATTGAGTACAGGAGTTGGGAGGTCATGTTGCGGCTGTACAGGACATTGGTTAGGCCACTGTTGGAATATTGCATGCAATTCTGGTCTCCTTCCTATCGGAAAGATGTTGTGAAACTTGAAAGGGTTCAGAAAAGATTTACAAGGATGTTGCCAGGGTTGGAGGATTTGAGCTATAGGGAGAGGCTAAATAGGCTAAGGGTGTTTCCCTGGAGTGTCGAAGGCTGAGGGGTGATCTCAGAGAGGTTTTTAAAATCATGAGGGACATGGATAGGATAAATAGATAAAACCTTTTCCTTGGGGTGGGGGAATCCAGAACTAGAGGGCATAGGTTTAGGGTGAGAGGGGAAAGATATAAAAGAGACCTAAGGGGCAACTTTTTCACACTCAGGGTGGTACGCGTATGGAATGAGCTGCCAGAGGAAGTGGTGGAGGTTGTACAGTTTCAGCATTTAAAAGGCATCTAGATGGGTATATGAATAGGAAGGGTTTGGAAGGATATGGGCTGGGTGTTGGCAAATGGGACTAGATTGGGTTGGGGTATCTGGTCGGCATGGACAGGTTGGACTGAAGGGCCTGTTTCTGTACTGTACATGTCTATGACTCTAAATAAAACAAAGAAGGCAGGATGCAAGAGATCTGAAACAAAGACAGAAAACGCTGGAGAAACTCAGCAGGTCTGGCAGCATCTGTGGACAGAAAAAAAAAGAGTTAATGTTTCGAGTTTGGTGACACTTCATTAGGACTGAAAGTAGCTGAGCAATGTATTCTGGTGTTGGGGATTTTCTGTTCTCTGCCTTACTTTTCACAGAAGCTGCCAGGCCTGCTGAGCTTTTCCAGCACTTTCTGCTTTGGTATCATTGGAGTAGTTAGGAAGTTACTGTGAGTTCAGCAAGGCTAACTCCTTTGAGGTGAGATCCTCCCATTGATAGCCTTTAATTTGTCTCACACTTAAAAAGACATGAGCATTACACACAGCAACAGAGTTACTTGTACTTTTGTCACATCGCCTTCTCTCTCACTCTCTCTCTCTCTCATGTCGGTTCTGCCAGTGTCTTTCCTGAAAATTGACATTTAGCTTGAGATTTATCTTTTCATTGCAGTGGGTTCTCAGTCTCGCCCCACTTGGCATCTATCAGAAAGGTCACTATTTTGTTCCTTACAACTAGCTGTGACTTGGCAATTCTCCCGAAACTTTAGGTCCTCCAAAATATTTGTTTTAAATATTCTCTGCCCACTGCACCCCAACCCACCAACCTGGGTAAAGTCATGCTTTCCCTGCGTTCAGGAATTCAGAAGCTTAAAGAACAGCAGATGCTTCTGTGCTCCATTACTTACTGTTTTCCTTTTCTGATTAAATTCATCTCAGAGGCTGCGAAAATTAAATAAATGGCATTGCCGTGGGTATCAACAGACTTGCCAGCACTTTTAGCTTTAATTAAATTGAAATGAGGTTCCAACTACATAACACAAATGTGGAAATGAGCGACTGAGTCTATCTGCTTGACTTGATTGCAGAAAATTAAATAAATAAATGATTCTGATGCAGGTTATCAATTGATTTATAAGATTTTCCATAGTTAATATGTATGTTGTGGCTATAAGATATCCCCGATTGTATGAACAGACATGAAATGAAGTAATTGATTGTGTGTAGGCGCTTTACTCTTGGCTAAAATAATATTAGTCTGCTTCACGATGTATTAGGATTTTTTCAGTTGTCGTTAACTATTTTCTCAGTCTTCAATTTTGCTGGGGTTTAATATTGTTGAAAAGAGAGATGTACAGCTAAAGCTTCTCTGTCTTGAACTCATCAGGACAAGTGCAAGTAACCCAGTCTCCTGCTCATGCATCAGAAAAGAAAATGCTTCACCTACAACTAACTGAAAAAAAAACTATCTGCAGCAACATGCAGAGCACAAAAGTCCTGAGCCCTTCATGATCACAGAGCTGGGGAAAGTCATCTAAAATTTGGCAAAGCAGTGGGATATTATAATGTTGCACCAGAATTCCAGAGATGGTCTCACAGCAGGGGTCATGCAACTATTGATGGATTTCACAAACTTTAATGCTTTAAAATCTTTGAGTGTCTTATCATGCAACACATATATCCAAGGGTAGAGACTGTCCTTAACGTTTCCATAAGGGGTAGAGATTAAGGTCAAGTTATAGCACCTACCACCCACATTACAAATGGCTTCCAAAAGAACCTGAAGACAAAGCTAATGTGACTGGACCTCACAGCTGTTGAATATGCTTCTGAAAGGGATACAGGCAGCGGATGAGGGTAGTGCTGATGATGGTGTATAAATGAACTTTCAGAAAACATTTGGTATGGTGCCACATGGTTGGATGGTTAGCAAATCAGAAATGTTTGGGAATTGATAGGTTCTTGGCACCATAGATTAGAAGTTGGTTAAAAGATAGGAAACAGATGGTAGGTACAGATGGGCATTTCTCAGATTGAAAACTTGTTGAAAGTGGTGTTCCCCAGGAATCAGTGTTAGGACTCTTGCTTTTCCCGAATTATATAAATGATTTTGAAATCTCTAAATTTGCACGTAATACTAAGCTAGGGAGAGTAGTGAGCTGTGGGTATGATGCTAAGCAACTTCAAAGAGGCATTGACAAGTTGGCCAAATGGGCAGACACTTATTTCAGAGAAATATGAGGTAAGGCATTTGGTAGAAGAAAAATGGAGAGACAATACAAACTCAACGGCACAACTTCAAGGGAAATACAGGAGCAGAGGGACCTCAGGGTTCACAGCATAATTTTCTGTTGGTGGCCAGGCAAGTTGAAACAGTTGGCAAGAAAGCTCATAGGTTCCTAAATAGAGACATAGAGTATAAAAGCAAAGGAGTGATGTTACACCCTACAAATCATTGGTTAGACCATATTTGGATATTGTGCTCAGTTCCATGCACCTTATGTTAACATTCTGGATACAGTGCAAAGGAGATTGACTAGAATGATACCAGGGTTAAGGGATTTTGGATCCAAAAAAGTACTAGAGCAATCGGACTTATTCTCCTTCGAAAACAGAGAAGATTAAAAGATAACCTTATTGGGGTGTTCAAAATTATGAACAATTTTGACAGGTTTCCACTAGTTGGTATGTCAGTAGCTATGGAGTCACAATTTAAAGATTGTCAGCAAGAGAGTGAGGAGTGGGATGAGGAGAAACATCTTTACTCAGTTGTTAGGATTTGGAATGTGTGGCCTGGGAGAGTTGTGGAGGCGGATTCCATAGAAGGATTCAAAAAAGAATTGGAGATATAATTGGAAGTGATGAAGTTAGATGGCTACAGAGATCGGGCTGGAGAATGGGATTAGCTGGGTCGCTATTTCAGGAACTGGTACAAACATGATGGATCGAATGGACTCTTTCTGTGCTATAAAATTCTATGATTCTATGAAAAATAGGAGATGAGTTAGTCACCACAGAATTCCCAGCCTCTGACTCCCCTTGTAGCCTTGTAACCGTAGTATTTGAAAGGTTAATCTAGTTCAGTTTCTGCTCTGTAGTAACTCCCAGGATGTTGATACAGAATTTGAGAGCAGCTTTCTTTAAACTTTTAGTTGAAAGACATCACATGAGGGATGAATCAGAAAACACAAATACACTGAGGGTGACTGCAATAAGTGCACTGATACTCAAGCCTCACTACCCCTGCGATCGTCACATTAAATGATTCAAAGTCTCAATTTCCCTGTCTGGTGGACTCAGGTGATCAGAAAATACTTGCCAGGTTTCTATACTTAACTTGAAATACCACCTATTAAAATTAAATCAGTTCTCACCACAGACAAATGAGAATATGAATTATTAACATGTAACTTTGCTAGATTAAACTCTAAACCTCTTCCTAAATCCCTACACACGTGCAAACCCAGACAGACAAGTGAATGTAGGTGGAGGGAAAAAAAAACGAGGAAACACTGCACATAGCATCAATTCATAGATGTCCTTTTTGCTTCTTCCAAGAAGATGGTCTGCTCTCTCTCTATTTCCAGATCCTTTTAGTTCTTTTCTGAAAGCTTGTGGCAGTTGGTACACTAATTGTACAGCACTTAAATTGCTTGTTAAAAGTAGCAATTTAGAGCAAATGGTGGAAAAGAATAGCTAGCTATCTTCCAAGTTTTAGTTACTTCACTGCAGAAAGACAGAGATATATCCTTCCACGGTTGCAGTCTGGAGGCTTCTGCCCCTATATTGTTGACATAATTTCTGCCCTAGAGCCAATACGAGAGCTGTTGCCATGCCAATGACTCATGGCCTCCACAATAGGTCCTGATTGCACAATAAGGCATCTGTTTTTGGGGTGAGGCTTATTCTGAACACACTCGCATGCTGCTGTGCCATCCTAGATCTCTTCTCTTCCCTGCTTGAGCAAAGTAACAGCATAAACACAACTCACAATGACCTCCAGTAACTTGTGGTTAAATGGGCAGCAACTCCTTCAAGCAGTCCCTTTTCTGTTTTGGTTCACAACCCAAAATAAAGAAAAATAAGAAGATGTGGTCTTTACAAAACTAATCTGGGTTTGAGGGCCAAGCAGGAAATTCAACAAGCTTTGCATCAGCCAAAAAGAAACACTTTGTTGACCTTTCTTTTACTGAAATGTGGAATTTCCAGAGTGAAGTAACCTTGGCAGAAAAGAAAAGGTTAATTACAAATTGCCACGCTGGACTCTGATAATTCCAGATTAAAGCGACCATTATTTGCAATGTCAGACAAAATGTACATCCCTTACTGTTATCAGTATTTAACCCATCTGGCTAAATCAACCCAATGTTGTAGCACTCTGACATATTTGAACATATGATACTGAATGAGCAAATTACTATAGAATGAAACATCGGGGATGATAACGCATGTTCACTGTGGCAATTCTCAACTATTTTCAAAGTATTAAATAAGAATATGAATTATCAACATATAACTTAGAATCATAGAGTCATAGAAATGTATGGCACAGAAACAGACCCTTTGTTCCAACTCGTCCATGCCGACCAGATATCACAACCTAATATAGTCCCGTTTTCCAGCACTTGGCTCATATCCCTCTAAACCCTTCCTATTCATATACCTATCCAGATACGTTTTAAATGTGGTAATTGTACCAGCCTCCACAAATTCCTGTTTTCCCTGGAGCGTTGAAGGCTGAGGGGTGACCTCACAGAGTTTTATAAAATCATGAGGGGCATGGATAGGATAAATAGACAAAGTCTTTTCCCTGGGGTGAGGGAGTCCAGAGCTAGGGGGCATAGGTTCAGGGTGAAAGGGAAAAT
Source organism: Chiloscyllium plagiosum (assembly GCF_004010195.1). NCBI lineage: Eukaryota > Metazoa > Chordata > Chondrichthyes > Orectolobiformes > Hemiscylliidae > Chiloscyllium > Chiloscyllium plagiosum. Next base: position 17,115,891 of record NC_057716.1, on the reverse strand, counting down.
CGAATCTAATCTAATCTACTTCCTCTGGCAGCTCATCCCATACACGCAGCACCTTCTGTGTGAAAAAATTGCCCCTTAGGTCCCTTTTACATCTTTTCCCTCTCACCCTGAACCTATGCCCTCTCGTTCTCGACTCCCCCACCCCAGGGAAAAGACTTTGTCTATTTTTCCTATCCATGCCCCTCATGAATTTATAAACCTCTATGAGGTCACCCCTCAGCCTTCAACACTCCAGGGAAAACACCCCCAGACTAAACAGCTTCTCTCTATAGATAGTGGGCGGCACGGTGGACAGTGGTCAGCACTGCTGCCTCACAGCACCAGAGACCCGGGTTCAATTCCCGCCTCAGGCGACTGACTGTGTGGAGTTTGCACGTTCTCCCCGTGTCTGCGTGGGTTTCCTCCGGGTGCTCCGGTTTCCTCCCACAGTCCAAAGATATGCAGGTCAGGTGAATTGGACCATGCTAAATTTCCCGTAGTGTTAGGTAAGGGGTAAATGTAGGGGTATGGGTGGGTTGCGCTTCGGCGGGTCGGTGTGGACTTGTTGGGCCGAAGGGCCTGTTTCCACACTGTAATCTAATCTAATCTAATCTATAGCTCAAATTTTCCAATTCTGGCAACATCCTTGTAATCTTTTCTGAACCCTTTCAAGTTTCACAACATCCTTACGATACGAAGGAAACCAGAATTGCATACAATATTCCAAAAGTGGCCTAACCAATGTCCTGTACAGCCACAACATGACCTCCCAACTCCTGTACTCAATACTCTGACCACTATCCTATCTATCTGAGACTCTGCTTTCAAGAAACTATGAACCTGCATTCAAAGGTGTTTTTCTTCAGCAATACTCCCTAGGACCTTACCATTAAGTGGTAAGGTTCTGCCCCTGATTTGCTTTTCCAAAATGCAGCACCTCACATTTATCTGAATTAAACTCCATCTGCCACTCCTCAATCCATTGGCCCATTTGATTAATTGTTGTAATCTGAGGTAACCTTCTTTGCTGTCCTCTACATCTCCAATTTTGGTGGCATCTGTAAATTAATTAACTATACTTCCTACGTTCAAATCCAAATAATTTATATAATTGACAAAAAGTAGTGGACCCAGCACCGATCGTTGTGGCACTCCACTGGTCACAAGCCTCCAGTCTTAAAAAACAACCCGCACCCACCCACCCTCTGTCTTCTAACTTCAAGCCAGTTCTGTATCCAAATAGTTCTGCATCCAAATAGTTCTGCTCGATGAAACTCTAAACCTCTTCTGAAACCCTTACACATAAAAATTGATTCTTCATATCCTTTTCTTTGCCTTTAGAAAGTGGTCTTAGAAGGCAAACACTAGGGATTAGCTTTCTAACGCTCTTCTGACAACACCTTTCAAACCTGCCACCCCAACCAACCAGAGGGTCATGGGTAGCCATTACATAGCAAAACCACCACCTGTAAATTCTCTCCCAGTCACTTACTGTCCTTTTGCATGATATTAGATTAGATTCCCTACAGTGTGGAAACAGGCCCTTCAGCCCAACAAGTCCACACTGACCCTCCGAAGAGCAACCCACCTCCTCTGGCTAACAATACGGGCAACTTAGCATGGCCAATTCACCTGACCTGCACATCTTTGGACTGTGGGAGGAAACCGGAGCTCCCAGATGAAACTCACGCAGACCACTGGGAGAATGTGGAAACTCCACACAGACAGTCACCCGAGGCTGGAATTGAACCTGGGACCCTGGTGTTGTGAGGTAGCAGTGTTAACCACTGAGCTATCATGCTGCCTATTTGCTGATATATTTTCACTGTTGATGAGTCTTGGTACTTCCTTCCTAATAGCATTCTGGCACCTACACCACATAGACTGCAGTGATTCAAAAAGACAGCGCACCACATCCTTTTACAAAGGCAATTAGGGATGGGCAACAAACACTGGTCTTGTCAGAGATGCTCACATATATTGCAAGAAAAAGAAATGCAATAAGACAGAAATATAAGGACAATTCTCTGTATGGAATTTTTTTCAAGGTCAGATTTGCAGTTATGCTTCAATTGTTTGGTTGTTGGGTTTTGGAAAGGAAACAATTCAAGATAACTGCCACACGGTTGTTTGAATTTCTGGACACTGTCTAAAAAGTTAACAGTAATCATGCTGAAAACTCGCCCCATCTGTCATTTTGCCTGGCAGTAATTGTTTAACTGATCACATTAAGGGCAGGTATCTTTGTGTTAATGCAATATTAACGACCAGGTTTAACATTGAACTTTGTCACATTGCTCAGCTTCAATTACTCACAGAAAACAAACTTCTTAAATCAAAGTTTAAAGAGTGGATGTTGTATATTATTGAAAATACTCCATGCAAATAATAATGCACAATGCTCAACATGTCTGTATTTATAAAGTTAACCTCTTTATTTTAAATGCATTACTGACCCTCCTTTATAAGAGCGAAAAATAGATTTTGTCCAAACATGTTAACACTCGTATTTGCACAGTGGCATTTCAAGTTCAGTTTCTCTCTTAAAAGTAAGAAGATTTGCTAATAGGGAACAAGGTGAGCAGTATAATAATTCCCAAAAAGGTTGGTATCTGTTCTGAACTCATTTTGAAACAGTTTTGGTGGCGGAGTTTCAATTAACACAGTGGCCTCCAAAAGCTCAGCAATTCATTATTAAACTTTAAATATCTTGTGATAAATTAACACAATGTTTCGCACTTAATGCTTAATGAGAACTTGCATACGTATATAGCGTTGCTTCACAGGAGTGTTGTCAGCCAGAATTGACCAAAGCAACTGAGAAGGTATTTGGACAGTCAAACAAAATGTTGGTCAAATAGTTGGGTGTTAAACAGGAATCTCAAGTAGCAGAGAGAGGGCAAGAGTCGAAAAGGTTTGTGGAGGCTTTTTGAGAGATTAGGGCCCAGTCAGCGGAAGGCACAGCCACCAGCAGTGGAGAGAAATGCACAAAACACAAAGTTGTAATTTACATACATAGAATATTCCAAACAGTATCACTGGATAGTATTGTTTTGAGAAAGGACATGTCATATGGGATATTTTGTTCGTCTATGAATAGTCTCACTTGTTATTGTATCTGAGCTAAATGATATAGGAGTAACCTCGAGTAATTTACACCATCACTGTTAGGACAGAGCACCAGTGATGGGCTGTTGGGATAGTCCATGATGGAACAGGTTTTGAGAGTGTTGCAAAGCATATCATCAAGAGTGAAGAATTGTAATCTTTTATGAAGTTTGGGTGAAATTTAGGGACCCACAATTACATCCACATCAGGGTGGCATTTATAAGAAAGTCCATGCGATCTGTTTTGATCGCAGTTGCTATTTGATATTTTCAGTGTGGTGTTTGACCATAGTTTGTCTGTTACTCCATTGCCTTATTTCATTTCCAAGTGACCTAGAGTGCAAATTTCAGGGATGCTTCTTCTGGTGGGGGGAGACTAGAACAAAGTGATGCAATTTAAAAATAAGAGACCATCCTTTTATTGTAGAGATGAGGAGACTTTTCTTTCTTGTGAAATTCCCTTCTCTAGAAAGCACTGGAAGCTGGGTAATTGGATTTACTCAAGGTTGACGAGCAGATTTTTGATAGTCAAGGGAATCGAGAGTACACAGGAAAGGGAGTTGAGACCTACCAGATCAGCTGTTATCCCATTGTATGACCTTCTCCTTGTTCCTGTATTTGAATAAAGCCAACATGGACCAAATTTGAAACCAGTACACCTTATTCCATCTCATTAAGAGCTCAGCAGAGTCATCAGGTATGGTATTACAAAACAACATTATTCTAACTGTTTTATGTTACGATAGAGTTTGAAATAGTACACCAATTCCTTTATGGTCCCACTTTCCTATCGGTCATATCAAATTTATAGATTGTAGCCAATGTTTATACATTGTAGCCAAGTATGTAGGTCTGTTTGTGGCTGATTTAGTGGTAGAATACATTATCCAGGCTTTCTTGGCTTAGTGGTTAGCACTGCTACCTCACAGTGCCAGGGACCTGGGTTCAATTCCCGCCTTGGGCAACTTCCTGTGCACATTTCCCCGTGTCTGCGTGGGTTTCCTCCGGTGCTCCAGTTTCCTCCCACAGTCCAAAGATGTGCAGGTCAGGGGAATTGGCAATGCTAAATTGCCCATAGTGTTAGGTGCATTAGTCAGGGGTAATTGTAGGGGAATGGATCTGGGTGGATTGCTCTTCGGAGGTTCAGTGTGGACTTGTTGGGCCGAAGGGCCTGTTTCCACACCAGGTGAATTGGCAATGCTAAATTGCCCATAGTGTTAGGTGCATTAGTCATTGTAGGGGAATGGATCTGGGTGGATTGCTCTTCGGAGGTTCAGTGTGGACTTGTTGGGCCGAAGGGCCTGTTTCCACACTGTAGGGAACCTAATCTCTTAACAAAGAATAGCAAGTTTATTACATATGAATGTTCTCAAATCAATATGTAAAGATCATCAACAAAAGATGTTTAGACTGTACAGAGATAGATATAACTTATATTCTAACACCTCAAACTTAACATGAGGCAAAGAAGGATAACATACAAACTATGGTTAACACACCACAGATTAAGATTAAAGCAGATTCCACAGGTATCTCAGTAATCCCCCAAGAGTAGTCAGAGGCACAGAAGATGTTTCTGCGACCAACAGTGAGAAATCAGAATCGTGTGTTGCCTCCCTGGTGCCAGGATCAAGGATATCTCGGAGAGGGTGCAGAAGGTTCTCAAAGGGGAAAGGAACCAGCAGCAAGTCATTGTGCATGTTGGAACTGATGACATAGGAAGAGAAAGGGATAATATAAGAAGTTGGGCAGAGATTTTAAAAGGAGGTCCATGAGTGTAATAATATCTGGATTACTCCCGGTGCTACAAGCTAGTGAGGGTAGGAATAGGAGGATAGAGCAGATGAATGAGTGGCTGAGGAGCTGGTACAAGGGAGAAGGGTTTGCATTTTTGGATTATTGGAAACTCTTCTGGAGTAGAAGTGACCTGGACAAGAAGGGAAGCCTTCAAAAATGAGATGAGAGTCCAGAGATAGTATATTCCTTTTAGGGTGAAAGGCAAGGGTGGTAGTTGTAGGGAATGATAGATGACTAGAGAAATTGAGGTTTTAGTTCAGACAAAGAAGGAAGCATATGTCAAGTATAGACAGCAGAAATCGAGTGAATCCTTAGAAGAGTATAAAGGCAGTTGGAGTATACTTAAGAGGGAAATCAGGAAGGAAGAAAGGAAACATGAGATAGCTTTGGAAAATAGGGTTAAGGAGAATCCAAAGGGATTCTAAAAATACATTACGGACAAAAGGGTAACTAGGGAGAGAATAGGGCCCCTCAAAGGTGAGCAAAACAGCCTGCGGGTGGAACCGCAGGATCTGTGGGAAATACTAAATTAGCATTTTGCATCAGTGTTTACTGTGGAGAAGGACAGGGAAGATTTAGAATGTGGGGAAATAGATGGTGATATCTTGAAAAATGTCCATATTACAGAGGAGAATTAAGGTGGATAAATCCCCAGGACCTGATCAGGTGTACCCTAGAATTTTGTGGGAAGCTAGAGAAGTGATTGCTGGGCCCTTTGCTGAGATATTTGTATCATCGATAGTCACAGTTGAGGTGCCGGAAAACTGGAGGTTAATTATTGTGGTGCCACTGTTTAAGAAAGGTGGTAAAGACAAGCCAGGGAACTATAGACCGGTGAGCCTGACCTCGGTGGTGGGCAAGTTGTTGGAGGGAATCCTGAGGGAAGGATTTACATGTATTTGGAAAGGCAAGGACTGATTATGGATAGTCAACATGGCTTTGTGTGTGGGAAATCATGTCTCACAAACTTGACTGAGTTTTTTGAAGAAGTAACAAAGAGGATTGATGAGGGCAGAGCGGTAAATGTGATCTATATGGACTTCAGTAAAGCGTTCGACAACGTTCCCCATGGGAGATTGGTGAGCAAGGTTAGATCTCATGGAATACAGGGAGAATGAGCCATTTGGATACAGAACTGGCTGAAAGGTAGAAGACAGAGGGTGATGGTGGAGGGTCACTTTTCAGACTGGACGCCTGTGACCAGTGGAGTGGCACAAGGATCGGTGCTGGGTCTACTGCGTTTCGTCATTTATATAAATGATTTGGATGTGACCATTGGAGGTATAGTAAGTTTGCAGATTACACCAAAATTGGAGGTGTAGTGGACAGCAAAGAAGATTATCTCAGACTACATCTGGATCTTGATCAGATGGGCCAATAGGCTGAGGAGTGGCAGGTGGAGTTTAATTTAGATAAATTTTAGGTGCTGCATTTTGGAAAGAAAAATCAGGACAGGACTTATACACTTAATAGAGTCGTAGAAATGTACAGCACGGAAACAGACCCATTGGTCGAGCTCGTCCATGACGACCAGTTATCCCAACCTAATCTCGTCCCATTTCCAGTACTTGGTTCATATTCCTCTAAGTACTTTCTATTTATATACCCATCCAGATGCCTTTTAAATGCTGTAATTGTACTAGCCTCCACCACTTCCTCTCTGCTGAAAAATGTGTTGCTGGAAAAGCGCAGCAGGTCAAGCAGCATCCATGAAGCAGGAGAATTGACGTTTCGGGCATAAGCCCTTCTTCAGGAATGTCACTTCCTCTGGCAGCTCATTCCATACACACACCACCCTCTGCATGAAAAAGTTACTCCTTAGGTACCTTTTAAATCATTTCCCTCTCACCCTAAACCTAATCCCTCTAGTTCTGGACTCCCCTGCGCGAGGGAAATGTCTTTGTCTACTTAACCTATCCATGCCCCTCATGATTTTATAAACCTCTATAAAGTCACCCCTCAGCCTCCAACGCTCCAGGGAAAACAGCCCCAGCCTGTTCAGCTTCTCCCTATAGCTCAAATCCTCCAACCCTGGCAACATCCTTGTAAATCTTTTCTGAACTATTTCAAGTTTCACAACAGCCTTCTGATAAGAGGGAGACCAGAACTGCACACAATATTCCAACAGTGACCTAACCAATGTCCTGTACAGCCGCAACATGACCTCTCAACTCCTAATTAAATGTAACTTAGGATATCTTGTCGACATGGACAAATTGGACTGATTGGTCTGTTCCTGTGCTGTACAATTGTATGATTCTGTGACTCTATGATATGATTGATACTATGGCTCACCAAATCTCATTAAAACTTCACAAGGGAGTACAATTCTTCACTGTTGATGACCTGGTCTTGAAACTCCTTCAAAGATTGTACCATCAGAGACTGCCCCAATGACACACCATGCTGTGTGGTTCATGTTCCTTTCCTATGACAATGGATTCTTGGAAACTACACTCCAATACTTGCTCACAGGCACAACCACAGCTTTTTACAAACAGAAAGATTCAGTAAGTCACTATTTTCGACAGGGTTGCTTCCTGCACTCTAATCTGGCTCAGTTGCACAAACAAATGTTGCTTGTAAGTTTCCTTCAACTTTACTCAGAGTTAAACTGAACTATTAGTAGGAAACAGCTGCATTAGAGATCCCACATCCCTCAAGATTTCAACTTTTAACTGCCTCCTTATTCCTAGAACTTCTCCCCGAGTTCTAAAAGCACAGTAATAGAATCATAGAATCATACAACAGACCCTTCAGTGCAAGTAGGCCACACTGATCACAATGCCAAACTAAACTAGTCACACTTGTCTGAATTTGGCCCATATCCCTCTAACCCATTCCTACTCATGTACCTATCCAAATGTCTTTTAAATGTTGTAACTGTACCTGCATCCACCATTTCCTTTGGCAGTTCTTTCCACATATGAAAACATGTGGAATCCCTCAGGTCCCTTTTAAACCTTTCTCCTCCTCTCGTAAAACTAAGCTCCCTAGTTTTGAACTCACCTACCCTAGGGAAAGGACATTTGCTATTCACTTTATCTATGCTCACTCATGATTTTATAAACCTCTATAAGGTCACCTCGCAACCTTCTTCGCTGCAGTGAAAAAGTCCCAGCCTATCCAGCCTCTGCTTATAACTCAAACCCTCCATTCCTGGCAACATCCTGGTAAATCCTATTGCAACCAGTTTACCAATGAGTCCCCAACTACACAACCACAGGATAATACAGTTGCCTTTTAGCCATCGACTACACTGTTCTTTTCTGCAAGGAGCTTGTTTCTGTTTCTTTCTCCAACTAAAAACTGCTATTCAGTGACCCTTGAACTGTTTCGAGTGACCTATTGAAATCCTTGCAACAAGCCTCATCCTTGTTCCTAGATGGTATTAAACATAATTAATATTTTCGAACAGTCAAATAACAAAACCAGCCGTGGGACCCAAATGTATTAACCCCTTGGAATTATGTGAATGTTCACTGAGTGTTGGCTCCTGTAGCAAAACTTGAAAGCAGACATCATTTTACTTGAATTTTACTATGAATTCATACAAACTTTACCAAATGAGAAAAGTAGAGAAATGATTCAGGTTCTGAAAATGCTGATATAAATATAACTGGGCTACATAGCATCATCCAGAATGGTAGAAGTACAGACATGAGCACAAATTGGACAGTGCATTGTATGGAGAGTCAAAGATTCCAGCTTATATTAGTCAGAAGTCACTTGACACCACGTTATAGTCCAACAGGTTTATTTGAAATCACAAGCTTTCAGAGCGCTGCTCCTTCTTCAGGTGAAGCTTGTAATTTCAAATAAACTTATTGGACCTGGTGTCGTCTGACTTCTGACTTTGTTCACCCCAGTCCAATACCAGCACCTCCACATCATGGCCAGCTTACATTAGTTGACAGACTTGAATGTTGGAGAGCAGTATTCTCATTGCCACATTGGAGCGATGACTAATCTTTAAACAGTATGATTTGCCAGAGAATCAGCAGGATAGAGGGAGTGCCTGGATATTTACATTTTACTAAGGCTTGCCCTTGGCTTGAGAGAGGGCATGCATCCAGACTGTGATAGGAGGGAGGGGGACAGGATAGTGAGGAGGTTAAGGCTGACAGATACAGAAGCCCTCTTCATTCAGATTTCTCTCCAGGGTCCACCACAGTGTTGAAAGCCGCCCGCCAGCTCTATCTGTCCCTGAGCCACTCTGAAGTGTTTTTCTGTGCATCAGTCAGCATGCTCCACACAATTTTAAGTTGGTGTGTGGAGGATACACATACAGCTCCACAAAAGATTGCTTCAAATCAGTACTTGAATGTCAGACTTGAAATTGTATGCTTTCGCACCTTGAGGTAAATGCAAATTATGGGAATCACTGATTAGGACCAAAACTTCATGCTAAATCTGGACTTTCAAGCTGGTCTATTAGCATTGAGTCCAGTTAGCAGTTGTCTTTCACCTTCTCATCAAAATAACCCCTTCTGTTTCCTCCAATTAACTATGATCAAAGCTCTGGAATGTTCACTGGTAAAAGAAAAGTACATGTTAAAACCCAAACAAAGGGCTGTTCTTTCTGAATTTGAATTTTGAAATGTGCCTGCCAATGTAAATGGGTGGAGGTGATAAAATGTGTGGAGAAGCATGTAGCAGCAGGACAGTGCCAATGGATGGCAGTCAGCCAAGGAACTAGTTAGACAATTCTCAGAAGTCTCGCTGAAACGTCATTTTTGCTCTTGAACATTGCACAATGGTAAGCTGGCACTTTGATACCTGTGAGTTTGTTCACAGTGTCTAAATGCTGCAGACCCAATTACTTCATTTTATTAAATTCTGTTCATCCTTCAGGGCAATTAGTGTTAAGAAAACTCATTTCCAGCATGCTTCACAATTTTGACATTGCCCATGATTTCATAGCAGTACAAAGAATTGTTACATAATGACTACACTGATGCTTTAAGCAGCCAGTATGATGTGTGGGAGGATATTCTGGGTTGTGACTCCTGCTGAGGTGTGTGATATCATCGTATGTTGCCTGAGAGCTGTGGCTCCATCTGCACAAAAAGTTTGACCTAATTCAGACTCAGTGCTGGCACAGGATGTGTTCAAACCCATTGAAGAGCAGCTTTGGCCTCCTGTGTGGTGTGATGCTGCCTCTCTCTCACAAGTTTGCTTCATCAGTGTGTCACAAGCTAACTGATGCAACAAGTGCCTGAACTCCACGAAAAGTGTTCTTGGGAACGAAGGTTGCAAGAACTATTTGAATTTCAGTTAGAAGATTGTGACATGCGTACAACATGAGTATGAGATGTGTGTGTGTGAGGGAGACAAACATGTGTTTGCTTGATGTGTCAGACATGTGTGAGACGTGTGGGTGAAACATATGTCTTTGTGTGTATATGTGGTAAGGACAGAGAAAAAGATTTTGATTAAGATTGCAAATGTATGAAAGTGGAGGTTGCAATGGATTAGATGACAAACTGGTGTCTCTCTCAGGTACTCAATGAGATACAGCAACATTGGACAGTTTACCAAGTGACCAAAATACCACAATAGCAAATAACATCGCATTTACCACATCTTGAAAATCATAGTCAGAATGTTTACAAAGATGCATATTATTGAAAAACTAATGGAACAGGGAGCTTTGCTCTGAGCCAGTGGTAAATATAAATCATTGGTCTCTGTGCATGCCCTCGTGTGAGGACTGATTGCCTTTGATCAAGCCAGCCACTCTGGATCCTTATTAATGGGCTGCTTTGTAACCAGGTATTCCCAGTAGTAGTTATTGCCTCGTTTGGTGATATGGTGCGATGTGCAGCCATCGACCTAACCGCCCAGACACAATTCCGATAGCGCTGAAGACACTGGGGATTGAGTACACCTCCTCCCCACTTTATTAGATGCCCCGCCCGCAAGAAAATGTGTTTCTAGGCGAGAGATCTCAAATTTAAATCTGACGGTGTCAGAGGGCACCAAAAGGCATTGATATTTGTTTTAAATTAGTCTGAGATCTGCCAATGATGGGAGTAGATGGGCTGATGCTAATTTTAATCAAATGGTCCACCTATATAAGAAACTGCATTTCAGGTAATGCCAATGTATGGAACAGGTTTTCCAGAGAGAAAAACGCAGCTGCAGGAAAGTGGGAGAGAATTCTCTACCACCTGGATTTTTCCCTGTGAAGATCCTGCAATGTCAATAGATCACTCCTCCAACAGGTGGCCACTTTATTTCCAAAGTGTAATGTAGGAACCTAGAGTCGTGCAACACGGCCCAACCAGTCTATGATTTCCCGTGGTTTAGATTTCCTAAACTGATCTAGTTCCATTGGCCTGATTTGACTCACATCCCTCTAATCCTTTCCTAACCACTGTATCTGTCCAAATGCCTTTTAAAAGTTGAAATTGTACTTTCCTTCACCAATTCCTCTGGCAACCCATTCCATGCACACACTACCCCCTGTGTGAAAACGTTGTCCCTCAGGTCCCTCTTAAATCTTCCCCCTCTAGCCTTAAACCTATTCCTTCTAGTTCTGAAGTCCCCTACCCTGGGGAAAAGGCCTTGGAACTTCACCTTATCTATGGCCCTCATGATTTTATAAACTTCCATAAGGTCACCCTTCAGCATCCAACATTCCAGCAGAAAAAGTCCAGCCTATCCAGGCTCTCCTTATAACTCAAACCTTCCAGTTTCAGTAACATCCAGGTAAATCGTTTTTGCACCCTTTCCAGTTTCATAACATCTTTCCTGTAGCCACGCAACCAGAATTGTACATGGTAATCCAAATGTGGCCTTACAGCTGTAACATGATATTCTGCTCCTGTACTCCATGCTCTGACCAATGAAGGCAAGTGTGCCAACACCTTGTTCACTATCCTGTCTACCTGTGATGTCACTTTCAAGGAACTATTTACCTGCACCCCTAGATCTCTCTGTTCAAAAACACTCCCCAGGGCTCTACTATTAACTGTGTAAATCCTGCCCTGGTTTGCCTTTCCAAAATGCAACACTTTGTATTTATTTAAATTAAATGTTATCTGCTTTTCCTCGATCCACTGGCCCAGTTGATCAAGATCCCAATGTACTCTTAGATAACTTTCCCCACTGTTCACTATAACCATCAATTTTGATGTAATTGTAAACATATTAAACAGCCTCTTATATGCTCATGGAAATTGTTAATATAAATGATAAACAACAGCGAGCTTAGTACTGATTGTTGTGTCACACCGCTGGTCACAGGCCTCCAGCCTGAACAACACAAAGTCTCATCTCTACCACCACATTCCATCAGGACAATTTTGTATCCAATTGGCTGGTTCTCCCTGGATCCTGTGTGATCTAACCTTATTAACCAGTTTACCATGTGGAACCTCGTCAAAGGCATTGCTAAAGTCGATGTAGACAATGTCTGCTACTCTGCCCTCATCTATCTTCTTGGTCACCTCTTCACAAAACTCAATCAAGTTTGTGAGACACGATTTCTCACGCAAAAACCGATGCTGTCTATCCCTAATCAGTCCTCGTATTTCCAAATGCACGTAGATAATTTCTCTCAGAATCCCCTCCGACAACTTACCTACCACTGACATCAGACTCTATAGTCCCCTGGCTTTTCCTTGCAGCCTTTCTTAAATAATGGCACAACATTAGCCACCCTCCAGTCTTCTGTTATCTATATTAAATTATTAAAAATAAGCCAATTGGCATTATATAAATTATATAGCCATGAACTATTTGAGAAGAAGGCTCAAGCATAATTGAAAATGACAGGGCTTTCATCACAGCAGGGGGGAGCAGGAAAGAAAGTATCTTGGTTGCCAGTGGATGAAAAATAATTTTGAATCATAGAATCCCTACAGTTCAGAAAGAAGTCATTTGGCCCATTGAGACTGCACCAGCCCTCTGAAGACCATCCCAGCCAGACCCACTCCATAACCACACACAGGAGTTTTGTTCACCATAGTTAACTCAGCCAGCCCAAGGCTGGAATAGAACCAAAGTCCCTGGTACTCTGAGGCAGCAGTGCAAACCACTGTGCCACCACTTTGTTGTTCAATACAATAGATTTTAAGTGATAAAACACCAGGGGTGTGCACAGCAGGGGTCTAACAGCTAATTAACTGAGTAATTGTCACTGGGTCAATGTCTTCTGCACAGATAGGTAGCAATGACAGAAGAAAGCCCAAGTTTGTCCGAGGAAGGAGTATATAACATTCTGAAACCATGAGTAGGCAAAACAAAAGATGTTTGCTTGAAACTGCTATTTCTGAGCTTAGTGTAAGCCCAAGCGAAAAGCCTACGGGTTGGGAATCTGTATGTTCAGTCATGTGAAGATACACAGCAGAAACCTCTGAGTAGACATCAACCTCGAATTGAGGAACAACTACAATGACAATGATGTCCGTGAATACCTATATCTCATACATACTGTATCACATGCAATCACATACATACATACCAGTCTGATTTATTACCCCCTTGACAGTTAAACAAAGCATTATTCACATTTTGTTAGTGTTTCTCATCTTCTTGAGGTTATCTGAGAGGTGAAGTATGTATGACAAAACCTTATGTACCTCCATTGTTGATATTTAACGACATCTGACATGTTACACAAGGTCATGGAGACCTACAGCACAGGAAAATGGCTCTTTAGCCCATCAAATCTGTCCCGGTCAAAAACAATGACCTGACTATTCTAATCCCATTTTCCAGCACTTGGTCCCATAGCCTTGTATGCATCACAACTGCACATCTAAATACATCTTAAAAATCATGAGGGTTTCCTGCTCTACCACCCTTACAGGCAGTGGGTTCCAGAAGCTCACCACCCTCTGAGTGAAAAAAAACCTCCTCATATCCCTCAAAACCTCCAACCTTCATCTTTAATCTACATCTTCTGGTCATTGATCCCTCTACCAATGGGAAATGTTCATTCCTGTCTACCTTGTCTATGCCGGTCATAATTTTATACAGTTCTATCACGTCCCCCTCTGTCTCCTCTCCCCCAAAGAAAACAACCCCAATATTTTATTCACAGCTAAAATCTCAATCCCTGGCAGCATCCTGGTAAATCTCCCCTGCACCCTCTCTAATGCGATCACATCCCTCCTATACTGTGGATTCCAGAATTGCACACAATACCCTGCTGAACCAACATTTTATACAATTCCAACATATTCTCCAATATTGTCCTAATTTCCTTTCCCCTTGCATATTCTGTACTCCTCTCGGGCTTTTGGTGTTTTGAGCCCTTAGTATCTGTCCTAAGCCTCCCTTGTTCTCTTTATCCAATGCTGCACGTCCCTTGATGTCCAGCATTTATTGCACCCACCCTTTATTGGAACATGTTCACCCTGTACTCTCCCTGTTTCTTTCTTGAATGTGTTCCACTGCTTTGACACAGATTTAAGCAAATATATCTGCTCTCAGTCCACTTCGGCCAAGACATACCAATACAAAAGAAGGTTGCTGGCAGCATTAACCACAAGCTGTCTGTTATTGGTTCTGCAAACATACAACACACTACATAAACACCAAATCAAGTTTTTTCAAATGTTTTCCATCTTTAATTGTTTCCATTCCTTCTCTTGTCTCAATAGTCATGCCACAAATAAAAGATTTAGAATCATAGAGTCACAGAGATGTACAGCACAGAAACAGACCATTGGTCCAACTCATCCATGCTGGCCAGATATCCTGAATTAATCTAGTCCCATTTGCCTTCTTATTCAGACATCCATCCAGATGCCTTTTAAATGTTGTAATTGCACCAGTATCCACCACTACCTCTGGCAGCTCATTCCATACATGTGCCACCCTCTCCATGGAAAATATCCCCCTAAGATCCCTTTTATATCTTTCCCCTCTCACCTTAAACCTATGCCCTCTAATTTTGGACTCCCCTACACTGGGAAAAATACCTTGACTAATCACCCTATCTATGCCCTTCATGGTTTTATAAACCTGCATAAAGTCACCCCTCAGCCTCTGGCACTCCAGGAAAAACAGCCCCATCCTGTTGAGCCTCTCTCTATAGCTCAAACCCTCCAACCCCGGCAAAATCCTTGTAAATCTTTTCTGAACCCTTTCAAGTTTCACAATACCTTTCCTATAGCAAGGGGACCAGAAGCTAATGCAGTATTCCAAAAGTGGCCTAACCAATGTCCTGTACAGCCGCAACATGATATCCAAACTCCTATACTCAACGTACAGACCAATAAAAGTAAGCATACATTCACTAACCTGTCTACCTGCAACTGCATCTTAAGGAACTATGAACCTGAAGACAATTCTGCTTTCGCTCATATTCTAGTTGATTATTGTTTGGAATTATTTTCCAGTTTTCAGTCCAGTTATGATGTAGTGAATTCTTGTTTCCTCTAGCCCAGTCAGCTCTCTCATTTGACTGGGGCTGTCTTCATCAAGACTTAAAAACTGTTCTGCCAAACATGGCTTCCATCTAGCACGGTAACATTTGTACTGATGAACCGCTGCAGACTTTAACAAGTTTTAATCTCTGTGGGTCTTCCACAGAAAATGGGAAGAAGGTGGACATTGGCTCTGAATCACTGATGAGACACTTAAGACTGAAAGGGGGATCTGGATGCAGCTGTAAATAGAACTAAAGCTTGATGACATCTATTCCATTGCATCCTCAGAAACAGCAAAAATATTAAATATAAATAAATAAGTGGCTGCGTGTCCATCTAACGTCACTCTTCGATCTACCAACTATCTTGAAAATACTCTGTGATTGTTTCTAATGCTACTGCTACCTACTTTATTTGACAATGATTCCATTTCTAATTTGGAGAGTTAGCCAGTTTGTGGAGCATGACGTCATTTGTAAAACAAAACAGTGTGTTTTCACAGAATTAATCAAAACATTAATGGAGTCAATGAAACAGCAAGATCTATAGGTTTGGTTTTGAAGAATCTTCTTCATTGGTGCTGCCAACAGGAGATAGTTTCCTACATTATGCTGTGATGTAGAGGTGCCAGTGTTGGACTGGGGTGGACAATTTAAAAATCATGCAACACCATGTTCTCGTCCAACAGGTTTATTTGGAAGAACTACACCATATTATAGTCCAACAGCTTTCAGAGCTAGTACTTCCAAAAAAATCTGTTAGACTATAATATGGTGTTGTGTGATTTATTTTACTTTGAGCTTCTGCCCGTATCATTGATGAAGTCTTGTGTCCAGGTTAGCAGCTTCCCAGATGTATTGAGAGTGATTGTATCAAAATGGGAAATGAATATTTGACTGATGATGCTGCAACAGTCAAATGTTATCAAGGCTCACAAGAAGAGAAGAAAACTACCACTTTGTTAGATAGCTATCCTCAGTAAAATGCAGATTAAAATCTAACTAATCTTACAGGGTTTACTGAGAGTGAGGGAGGGTTGTTTTTAGATAAGGACAAGATAGAGAAGAAGTAGATTCCAAACACTCTACTGAAATAGAGTGGCTCAAGAGTGTAATACAGATAACCACTGGCCAGAGAATCCATGAAGGGTCAATACAGTCAACTTATCATTGAGGATAAATAGTCACAATAATCCAAGATCATTACTGGGTAGTTAAAAAAATATCTGGATCAGTGGTGCTGGAAGAGCACAGCAATTCAGGCAGCATCCGAGGACAGGCAGAAGGGCTTTTGCCCGAAACGTCGATTTTGCCTGTCCTCGGATGCTGCCTGAATTGCTGTGCTCTTCCAGCACCACTGATCCAGAATCTGGTTTCCAGCATCTGCAGTCATTGTTTTTACCTAGTTAAAAAAATAGCTGAGCCTTGAAAAAGGCTTGCATTAATATAGTGCCTTTCACAACCGTCAGATGTCCCAAGGGTAGTGGACTCATTTAAAAGTGTCTTTGCATTGTAGTCACTGTTATAATGTAAGAAACAGCACTTAGAGCAAACTCTCACCGACGCCATTGTCGTAATGAACAGATAATCTATTCTATTGATGCTGGTAGACAGATAGGTTACTGGGCAGGGAAAGAAGACTTGCATTCACATAGCACCTTATGTGTCTCAAAGTGCTTAACTGTAAATGAACCACAAACAGTACTTAAAAATAACGCTGGAACTTCCTGACTCTTTTTTAAAAAATGTTGCTATCCTTTACATTCACCTGAGTGGCCAGTCAAAAGCTTGGTTTAACATCACATCCTTCAACATTACCTCTGAGAGTACAGCATTCTCTCAGCAGTGCACTGGAGTGCCAGCTAATCTCTGGAGTACAACTTGAATTTACAGCCCTCTGAAAGTTGGCCCCAGGCAGGTTGTTATGAGTGTTCAGCAAGCTATGGATAGGGCAAAGAGTCAGACTGAACTCTCGGTTTCTACTTCATTTTTGTTCACGATCAGGGTGCTTTAACTTTGATCAGGCTGAAGTTCCCAACAGCACCATCCACCAACTGCCCTCCACAGCCCCCATCCTTTTGTGTGCAGCCATTTTTTACAAATCATCAGACTTCCATTGATTTTTAAACATGGAGCATTATTAATTTACACAGTCATTCTAGAAAAGAATATTACTACTTCTTATACCACTCTAACCTCTCACCCTCACAATGCACAGCCATCCACTGCCTCCGCTCCAACCCCAACCTCACCATCAAACCCACAGACAAGGGGGGACGCAGTGGGTAGTTTGATGCACTGACTTCCTGACTGCTGAAGCCAGGCACCAACTCGCAGATACCTCCTCATACCGCCCCCATGACCATGACCACACCTCCCATCACCAAACCATAATTTCCCAGACCATTCATAACCTCATCACCTCAAGGGATCTCCCACCCACAGTCTCCAACCTCATAGTCCGTGAACCCCACACTGCCCAATTCTACCCCCTACCGAAGATTCACGAATCTGACTGCCCTAGTCGAACCATTGTCCAGCCTGCTCCTGTCCCAACGAACATACCTCTGCATACCTTGACACCGTCCTGTCCCGTTTAGTCTAGGAACTCCCCACTTATGTTCAGGACACCACCCATACCTTCCACCTCCTCCACGACCTTTGTTTCCCTGGCCCCCTTCGCCTTATCTTCACCATGGACATCCAGTCCCTGTACACATCCACCCGCCTCCAAACCCTCTGTTGCTTTCTCTCACACCGTCCCAATCAGTACCCTTCCACTGACACTCTCATTTGACTGACTGAACTGGTCCTCACCCTTAACAACTTCTCCTTTCTATCCTCCCACTTCCTCCAGCCCAAAAGGGTAGCCATGAGGAATTCCTGATGAAGGGCTTTTGCCCGAAGTGTCGATCTTCCTGCTCCTCGGATGCTGCCTGACCTGCTGTGCTTTTCCAGCACCACTCTAATTTAGACATGGAACAGTCCATCTTCCATAGCTACACTGGCACTATTCCCTACCTTTTCCTCTGCTAAATCGCTGACTATATCAGCGCTACCTCATGCTCCCACGAGGACGTTGAGCAATTCATCAACTTTACCACCACCTTCCACCCTGACCATCCCAGCCACCTCCCTCCCCTTCCTGGACCTCTCCATCTCCATTTCTGGTGACCGACTCAACACAGACATCTACTACAAACTCACCGACTCCCACACCTACCTGGACTACACCTCCTCCCACCCTGCCTCCTGTAAAAACATCATCCCTTATTCCTAATTCTTCTGCTTCGACCGCATCTGCTCTCAGGAGGACCAATTCCACAACAGAACATCCCAGATGGCCTCATTCTTCAAAGACCGGAATTTCCCCTCCCATGTGGTTGATGATGTCTTCCAGCATATCTCCTCTGCTTCCTACACCTCCACCCTTGAATACTACCCCCCCAACTCAACAAGGAGAAGCCCCTGGTCCTCACCTTCGACCCCACCAACCTCCGGATACAACACATCATCCTCTGCCACCCACAAACAGACACCACCACCAGAGGTATATTTCCTTCCCATCCCTATCAGCGTTCCGGAGAGACTATTCCTGCCGCAACTCCCTTGTCAGGTTCACGTCCCTCACCAGCCCACTCCCTTTTCCCGGCACCTTACCCTGCCACCATAGGAAGTGCAAAACCTGCGGCCCACACCTCCCCCTCACCTCTGTCCAAGACCCCAAAGGAGCCTTCCACACGGTTTCCTCCCACAGTCCAAAAATGTGCAGGGTAGGTGAATTGGCCATGCTAAATTGCCCGTAGTGTTAGGTGAAGGGGTAAAAGTAGGGGTTGCTCTTCGGAGGGTCGGTGTGGACTTGTTGGGCTGCATGGCCTGTTTCCAAACTGTAAGTAATCTAATCTAAGTAATCTAATCCGACAGGGATTTACCCGTACTTCCACACACGTCACCTACCGTGTCCGTTGCATCCAATATGGTCTCCAATACACAGGGAAGACAGGACAGTAAATTGCAGATCGTTTCAGAGAACATCTCTGGGACACCTGCACCAACCAACCCCGCCGCCCCGTAGCTGAACACTTCAATTTCCCCTCCCACACCACCAAGGACATGCAGGTCCTGGGCCTCTTCCATCGCCACTCCCTCACCACCTGATGACTGGACATCTTTCGGCTTGGGACACTTCAACCACATGGGATCAATGTGGATTTCACCAGTTTCCCCATTTCCCCTTCCCCCACTTTATCCCAGTTCCAACCTTCCAACTCGGCACCGCTCTCTTGAACTGTCCTACCTGTCCATCTTCCTTCCCACCTATCCGCTCCACCCTCCACTCTGACATATCCCCTTCACCCCCACCTTCATCTACCTATCACATTCCCATCTCCCTAGACCCCAGCCCCACCCCACTATCAGTTATCTCTCAGCCCTGGCCCACAAGCCTCATTCTTGAAGGGCTTATGCCCAAAACATCAATTCGGACGCTGCCTGACCTGCTGTGCTCTTCCAGCACCACACTCTTCAACTCTGATCTCCAGCAACTGCAGTCCTCACCTCATATGCACAGCACATATCTGCAAGAAAGATACAGTAAAGGAAAGAAGTTTCATTTCTACAAAATCTTAGGGCCAAACATGAAATGTTGACTATTTCACATGACTGTCAAGAGTCCGGCGAGAGGGCAGGATTTTCTATTTTGGAGTTGTAGTTCAGCTGTGCTTAGAGAGCTGAAGATAGGATTCCATGGGGTTTCCTCAGAATTAGAGGATATGCAACAGTTAGTGTAAACAGCCGTGGCACTTCTTACAGCCAGAGGATCAAATTCCTTTCCTTGACAAATTTGAGTTCTTTTGCAACAGGTTTCAAGGAAGCTTTAAACCTAGTACTTGTGACTGTGTAAGGGCCAGATGTTGTAGCTTAGTTTCTGTAATTTCTAGGAGAAAGTGAGGACTGCAGATCCTGGAGATCAGAGTCGAAAGTGTGTTGCTGGAAAAGCGCAGCAGGTCAGGCAGTGTCCAAGGAGCAGGAGAATCGACGTTTCAGGCATAAGCCCTTCATCAGGAATGAAGCTTCTGGGCCAGGAGACTGAGAAATAAATAGGAGGGGGGATGGGGTTGGGGGGAAGTTGGCTGAGAATGATGGGAAAGACGATAGACAGGTCAAGAGGATGGTGCCGAGTTGGAAGCTTAAGACTGGGATAATGTGGGAGGAAGGGGAAATGAGGAAACTGGTGAAATCCACATTGATCCCATGTAGTTGCAGGATCCCAAGGTGAAAGATGAAGCGTTCTTCCTCCAGGGGTTGGGTAGTAAAGGTTTGACGATAGAGGAGGCCCAGAAGAGGGGGAGGGGGAGTTAAAGTGCTCAGCCACGGAGCAGTGAGGTTGGTGGGTACAGGTGTCCCAGAGATGTTCTCTGAAATGATCTGCAAGTTGGTGTCTACTCTCCCCGATGTAGAGGAGGCCACATCAGTTGCAACAGAGACAGTAGATGACATTTGTGAAGGTATAGGTAAATTTCTATCGGATGTGGAAGGATCCTTTGGGGCCTTGGATGGAGGTGAGGTGGGAGGTGTGGGCGCAGGTTTTGAAATCCCTGCAATGGCAGGGGAACGTCCTGGAGTGGGGGGTGGATTGATGGGGGAGGAGGATGGCGTGGATCTGATGAGGGAGTTGTGGAGGGAATGGTCTCTCCAAAACACTGAGAGAGATGGGGAGGGAAATACATCCCTCGTGGTGGGGTCTGTGTTTAGGTGGCGGAAGTGGCGGATATGATGCAATGTATCCGGAGGTTAGTGGGGTGGAAAGTGATGACTTGGGGGGGTGTTCTGTCCTTGTTGCACTGGGAGGGGCGGGATTCAAGGGCGGAGGTGTGGGAAGTGGAAGAGATGTGCTGGAGGGCATCATCGACCACATGAGAGGGGAAATTGCGACCTTTGAGGAAGGAGGTCATCTGGGATTTTCTAAGATGGAATTGGTCCTCCTGAGAGCAGATGCGGTGGAGGTGGAGGAATTGACATTAAAGGATGGTGGTTTTACAGGAGGCAGGGTGGGAGGCTGTGTAGTCCAGGTAGCTGTGGGATTCAGTGGTTTGTGGTAGATGCTCGTGGTTAGTTGGTCACCGGAAATGGAGACGGAGAGGTCCAGGAAGGGGAGGGAGCTGGCTGAGATGGTCCAGGTGAATGTAAGGTCGGGGTGGAATGTGTTGGTGGAGTTGATGAACTGATCAGCCTCCTCATGGGAGCACGAGGTGGCGCCGATGCAGTCATCAATGTAGCGGAGGAAAAGGTGGGGAATGGTGCCAGTGTAGCTGCACAAGAGTTTTCCAGGAAGGGAAGGGAGGTGTCCGAGATGGTCCAGGTGAATTTGAGATCGGGGTGAAAAGTGTTTGTGAAATTGTTGAACTGTTCTGTAATTTCCGTAAGTTTGTAATTTCTGCTGATTGTCCTTCTTCCAAATGCCACAAAACAGGCAAGAGTTTACAATGAAAGCCTTTCAAAAACCAGGGAGTTTCGCTGTTGAAACAACTGGCCTTATCAAATGCAATTGCAAGTCTGTTTGTATCAACAACGGAGTTTTCACTTCATTCCGTAAAAACCATCAACAAACAAAGAGGCAGTTAGGGGTCCTTAAAACTTCCTTTGTGCACAATCACTTTAGTAACATCTTTATTACCTGATAGTCTTTGAGACTGAATGCCTGAGGCTTTATTATCCTTGCTGTTTTAGGGTAGGTTCTGACAATGGAATCGACGTTTCGGGCATAAGCCCTTCTTCCTGAAGAAGGACTTATGCCCGAAACGTCGATTCTCCTGTTCCTTGGATGCTGCCTGACCTGCTGCGCTTTTCCAGCAACACATTTTCAGCTCTGATCTCCAGCATCTGCAGTCCTCACTTTCTCCTCCTAGGTTCTGACAATGGCAAGTGTGACATTCCAAAATGCTATGTGGTCCAGGCAGGTTCATTGTAAGCCATTTTCAGTAGCTCCTAACGTTTTGCTTAACTTGCAATTCCAAATGTCATTCCTGATGAAGGGTCTTTGCCCGAAACGTCGATTTTCCTGTTCCTCGGATGCTGCCTGACCTGCTGTGCTTTTCCAGCACCACTCTAATCTTAATTCCAAATGTCAGGTGACTTGCGGCAGCCATCTTAAAGATCAGTAGCATCCTTTTTAAAACAGGCATGTAGGTTGTTCAAACATTGCAAAGCTCTCGTGCCTATTTGTTATGACATTTCCATGAACATTGACATAACCAGCCTTTCCTGTGGGAACATTCCCTCATGAGATTTTTACTCATCTATTTCCATGCGTATATGAAATATTAAACCCCAACATATGTTTCTATTTCTTTGGAAAATCCCCTAATAAATGAATGTTTGCCTAAGAGTCACACAATTGCAATTCACCAATAATTTGTGACTAACCAATGAAAATAATGTTTACAGTCACAATGTTGACCTGAGCTAAGATATTGGGTAAATGCCGCACACAACGTGCTTCCTCAAAATTTCCAATAAATAATTCCAGTTTCAGTGAATTCACTGTAGTTAACATATCACAGGTACTCTATGGCATTAGCCGACACTTTACCCCCAGGTCTTTTTAACATTGTAAAATACAGTTGTTGTGTTTTTAACTGGAAGTGTGTTTAAGGAGCCTTTAATTGTCTGTATTACATTGAGCTGCAGTGAATCTGTTAAACATGTCAGTGTTTAATACATGGTATGATTATGTATATGATGCTGGGGGCAAGGGGGCATGTAGAGCCAAACATTCTGTACCTCAAGATATTTTGAACAACTAAAAATCATCCTAGAACACATCTGTTTTCCCCAGCTCTACTGCACAACCACCTTCACTTTTACTACATTGTCAGACTGTTTATTTGACATTTGGTACTCAATGAGCAGAATTTTCCTCGAACTGAATATTGAGAAGACTGAAGCCATTGGCTTTGGTCCCTGCTCCAAATAGAGTCATAGAGTCATAGAGATGTACAACATGGAAATAGACCCTTCGGTCCAACCCATCTGTGCTGACCAGTTATCCCAATTCAATCTAGTCCCACCTGCCAGCACCCGGCCCATATCCCTCCAAACCCTTCCTATTCATATACCCATCCAAATGCCTCTTAAATGTTGCAATTGTACCAGCCTCCACCAGTTCCTCTGGCAGCTCATTCCATAATAATTTATTCTCTAAAATGCTGACAGGGCATGTGCTGTTCAACTGTTACCAACTCCTACCATCTCCCTGGCAACTGAACAAGACTAGACCTGTCTATTAGAACTTTGATGTCAGATTTGACCCTGAGATGTCTTCTGAGCTCACAATCATGCCATCACAGGGATCAGTTATCTTCAGCTACGTAACATCACTAGACTTCCTCTGCCTAACATCATCTGCTGTTGAAACCCTCACCTGTGCCTTTGTTAGTCCAGTAGGCTCCTACCTGGTCTCCCATGCTCTCCGCTCTGGAAAATTGAGTTTTTTCCACAATTCTGCTACCTGGTTTTTCTAACTCCCCTTCCCCTCTCACTCCTGTGCACACCAGCCTACATTGGATTCATGATTAAACAATGCCTTGCTTTAAAAACGATCATCCTTGCTTTCAAATTCATCTATAGCCTCGCCCCTCCCTGCCTCTAAAATTTCCTCCAGTCCACAACTTTCCAAAATAACTGCACTCTTCAAATTTTGGACTTGAGCATCTTCACCAGTACCTTGGTCACAGACTCTGGAATGTACTCCCTAAACTGTTGTGCCTCTTTACCTCTCTCTCCTCCTTCACGATGTTTCTTAAAACCTACTTCTTTGTCTAAGCTTTTGATTGTCTGCCTTAATCCTCTTGACTCTGTATCAGATTTTGTTGGATAACACTTCTGAGAAGCACTTTGGAATGTTTGATTACCTTTAAGGCACTACATAAATGAAAGTTATTTTTGTTATTTGTATCCAAGCACTTTTGACAGGGAAGGAAATCAGTGCAGATGTATACTGAGCAGCTCTGACTCAAAACGCAGACTGTCAAGAAGCAATTGCATTTGACCCCTCAGATGATACTGACATCTTACTGATGGAATGTTTCTTCACTGTTCGGGATTGCATAGGCTGGTCGTGAATGAAGGGAGAAAGCACTGCCAATGGCTCTTATTACTTGTCTTAATTAGTACAAAAGGAAAGTTTTTTTTAACCATAATCAGTGAACTCAGAACAGCTCCTGATCAATGTGAACGGGAGGTCAATAAAAATGTCTAGGTTGCCTTACTGTAATTGTATCTAATAGCAAATTAGCATTGAGCACGAGCATTACACTGGAATTGGTACATAACCAGTTAGCAAAATAAAGCCATTAAGTCTCTACGACTGCTGGAAATGGCCTCCAGCTGCTGTGGGGAATTTCCTAAAAGCTCTTTTCAGTCATTTTGAGTAGGTTAAAGCTGCAATGTCCCAGAAATGACAGAGTAAATGAATGCAGATTTAGGTCATTAAATATACATAGGGTTGTTTGATGCTGAACGAGGCATGTGGCTTCAGTGCCTGCTGATGATATGGTCCATTATAGCAAGGCTGCATCCCAAGTGACAGCTCCGACTCACCATTAACTTTAATCAGGAACAGCTTCTATCGAGAGGAATCTAACCATCATTATTTTATTTGTGGCTCTGCTTACAGTAGAATCTAGGTGAAGTGTATCGTTGCTGGGGAATAAAATTCTTCTCTTTGGTCTGAAGTGATCACAGATACAGAATAAAAGCACTGACCAAACAAGACAAGATATTTCCTAACCAATGTGTTCAGAGATGGCATTGCACACATCGAGAGCAGGTTAGTCTTGAACCCAGGATTTGTGGCTCAGAGGTAGGGATTCTCAGGGGCCTCTTGTGGCTCAGGGGTAGTGTCCCTGTCTATGGACTAAGAGACGTGGGTTCAAGTCTCGAACTTTGAGTGCGAGCTGCAGCTAAGGTAAGACAGTTTGTTTTAAAATTACTTACTGGTAGCGGGCAGCGGTGTTTTTTTTTCTCTTCACAGAAAGAGCGGGAGCAGCGGGGGGAAGTGACGAAGACCAGAGGGGCAGCCGGGTAGGTTTTTTTCCCTTTAAAAGCACGCAAGTATGTATACTTCAATGCAAGAAGTATACGAAATAAGGTAGGTGAACTTGCAGCGTGGGTTGGTACCTGGGACTTCGATGTTGTGGCTATTACGGAGACATGGGTAGAACAGGGACAGGATTGGCTGTTGCAGGTCCCAGGGTTTAAATGTTTTAGTAGGGTCAGAGATGGGG